>NW_026919475.1:0-15980 GCF_032062105.1 Saccostrea cuccullata
TTCACTACTGATGTACAGTATAAGGTGACCTCTGGTCCCCCTACTGATGTACAATTTAAGGTGACCTCTGGTCCCCCTACTACAGCTGATGTACAATATTAGGTTGCCTCTGGTCCCCAAAATGATGTACAATATAAAGTGACTCCTGGTCCCCCTATTGATGTACAATTTAAGGTGACCTCTGGTCCCCCTACGGCTGTACAATATAAGGTGACATCTGGTCCCTCTTCTTATAAGGTGACCTCTGCTCTCCTACTGATGTCCCCTACTGATGTACAGTATAAGGTGACCTCTGGTCCCCCCACTGACGTACAATTTAAGGTGACCTCTGGTCCCCCTACATATGTAGAATTAAAGGTGACCTCTGGTCCCCCTACTGATGTAGAATATAAGGTGTTCTCTGGCCCCCTTTCTGTTGTCCCCTACTTATGTACAATATAAGGTGTCTTCTGGTCCCTCTACATATGTAGAATTCAAAATGCCCTCTAGTCCCCCTACTGATGTACAGTATAAGGTGCCCTCTGGTCCACCTACTGATGTAGAGTATAAGGTGACCTCTGGTCCCCCTACTGATGTACCCTTCTAATGTACAGTATAAGGTGACTTCTGGTCAACCTAATGATGTATTATATAAGGTGACACACTGGTCCTCTTACTGATATACAATATTATGTGTCCTCTGGTCCTCCTACTGATGTACAAATAAGGTGTCCTCTGGTCCCCCTACTGATGTACATTAAGGTGTCCTCTTGTTCCCCTACTCATGTACAGTTTAAGGTGACCTCTGGTCCCCCTACTTATGTACTATATAAGGTGACCTTTGCTCTCCCTACTGATGTCCCCCTACTGATGTACAAATAAGGTGTCCTCTGGTCCCCCTACTGATGTATATTAAGGTGTCCTCTTGTTCCCCTACTCATGTACAGTTTAAGGTGACCTCTGGTCCCCCTACTTATGTACTATATAAGGTGACCTTTGCTCTCCCTACTGATGTCCCCCTACTGATGTACAATATAAGGTGACCTCTGGTCCCCCTACTGATGTACAATATTACTTGTTCTCTGGTCACCTAACTGTTGTCCCCTACTGATGTGTACTATAACGTTACATGGAATAAAATCATGGGGGAGACCACAGGTCTCCTAACGTAATCCATAAATGTTAAACGCTTATATATCATATATCGCATAAAATTGCAGTTAATGTTGCTCAGCACCCATCCTCCATCCCCTCTATCTTTTCTAATACCCATCAGATGGTTATTCCTTTTAAACAGTTGTTTGTTTTACACTTTAAAGGCTTCACAGTATTACGATTTATTCTATTTTCACTTTACGTATGCAACGCACTACATTTTGTAGCGGAGTAAACAGGCCCGATAGTCGTGAACTGAGCAGGGGACCTCAGGTCCTAGTTCAGCGTACGTTTTATCCTTCTGCGCGTAGAACACATGATCAGGTGCGAACCAGTTAAATTACTGCGAACCAGTAAACTGTTTGAAACCTTTTATATTAAGTATAAGCATCGGGAAATTCCTTTTTGAGTTAAATTTACTGATTACTTTGGTGTTTAATAGGGATTTGTTGGTTTATAATCTATATTGATTTCACTGAAATAAAATTCGCAGGAGTGATTTACTGCAGAACCACTCCCGGAAATTCCAGGTCACGCAAGCGCATTGGAAGTTCTTCGTACCATAACTAGTCAGCCCGAGGGCTGACTAATAAAAGTAGTTGAAGATAAGAGCAAGAGCCATGTTGGGCCTTATTTGGCCCTGAGAATTTCAGAAAAATCAAAACCGCTCAGTTTAGGTTGCAAATGCAGTATTTATGACTTGGAGTGTTGGTGACAACATATCTATTAATGGTGACATAATTTTCCATCTAGTCAATGCATTATGACGTCATAAAATGAGTCATTTTCCTCACATCCTATAAATTCTTTTGAAAATGACCTAAAGTTGAAGCATTTTTTTTCAATTTATAATTCATATAGAGCACAGCTTCTGATTCAAAATATGCAAATACATAATGAAAGCTCTGTTTCTTAAGATCAAAATTCATGTTTTATTTTTTGGATCGTGGGCTGTGCTCATATTTTAATTCTTAGCTGAAGGTATTCAGATACGCAAGTGTTTAGCAAATTTAAAGAACATTGCAATTTTTCAAACCTGTTTACCAAGATCTGGATTCTCAAAACGAAATTTTATTATAAAAAATGGAAGCACCAAGTGTCTACTTTATTTTGACATATGAAATGGTAAAGAAGCTCATAGTTAATTAATTGACATAAGTACAGGGCCATTTTATGCATAAGATGGCTCTTACTCTTTAATTAAGATCGCCATTTAATACATCATCTAAGACGATACTGTCTACCATGAATGTTTGTTTATTTCTTTGAAATGATATTTTGAAAAATTTAAAAAAGAATCTCTCTCTCTCTCTCTCTCTCTCTCTCTCTCTCTCTCTCTCTCTCTCAATACATGACACTTTATAAAGTGCACTACCTATTTACTTGACTGAACGGAATCATTTTTTTTTTCAAGCTGTAAAAATTAACCTTTCCCCATATGAACAAAGCGCACACTACGAGTAGTTTGTATACGTTTAATCACTGACACATGACAAACGTGTTTCCTAATCCGTCTCAAGTATTATGGTGCATTTTCTTCTATTTGTTCGCTTTTTAAAACATTGTAAGTGATTTTAAAAATTTGACATGAGCAATTTTCAATTACAAAGTGGTAAAAACACTATCTGTTCTATTTTACACCTATTCTTATTTGTTCCCATTTTAAACTTTCTATGGGTGCAATCACTGGTCCCGAGAAAACTATCGAGATACGGGAAGTTAGGGCAAGTTACGTTCGTTCGTAAGATGTCGGTGTTTCTCTATTAGGTGATTGGCGTGGCGCGGCATCGCAAAGGTGATTGGCATGGCGCGGCATCGCATTTTTGCGCAGTAGTAATATGACATTTTTTCGACTTATAAGTGTTAGTCTCACACCTATATCCAAAGGATTAGGGTAAGTCTTTGCATTTAATATTTATTGGTACTTATTTTAAACAATCGAGCCTTGGCATGGCGGGGCATTGCATTCTTGCACAGTAGTACTTTGACGTCATTAACGTTGGAGTTTGGGAACCAGATATGCAGTTTCTATTTCCTATGTTTCAAAAGTTATGCGAAGGCAAAAAAAAAAATATTTTTTTGCATATAAGCACAGTTAAGGTCGGAAGGTTATTTACACTGGTGTCTTGAAAGTGCTTAATAGGTGAAGTTTGCATACCAAATATAATGTCCATATATTTCATGGTTCAAAAGTATTGACAAAGGTTAAAGTCTGCAGACAGACGGAAAAGACAAAAACAATATGCACCACCGATCTATCGATCAGATAAAAATACAGTTTATTCTAAATCACTCAAACTCCGATTGTTCGAGGTTTCTTTTTCTGGGGAAAAAATTCGGTCATTTTTCCACACTATATAACTGAGCAAATATGCTCCCAATTTCCCAAAATTCTATTACTTAAAGAGATACCTGGTTCTTGTTATACATTGTATTTTACTCTCTCTCTCTCTCCCTATTCTCTCTCTCTTTTGAAGTATGCATCATGTGTACACGTCAGATATGGTAAATTTAATGCAGCCTGGAGTTACCTGCTATGGTATAGAGATGTTCATAGGGTATGGAGGAGGGACATTAGATTGAAAACGAGAATGTACATCATGCTCGATAATACTTTATAGCTGAGGGAAAAGTGTTTGAAACATTTGTGTCTAACCTGATTTTATTAATTAGTTTAGAGTAAATAAAAAGATAATACAGTCATGTATCCCCAACAACTACGTTTGCCATACACAGACAATTCATTTTCTTTCCAAGAAACAATTAAAATTTATTTAATGATCAATAAAGTATAACGTTTTTATATAAGACAATTTCGTTCATTTTATTTTAAGGCTCGTTTTATTTAATTCATTTTCACTTTGTTAATGATATCAAGGGTTCTGCGATCTTTGAAAAGTTTGGTATGAATCGACGGTAATTACTGCCGATAAAACTGCTTTTTTTTTTTACAGTACTCGGTGAAGGTAAAGTACGAAGTGCAGCTACTTTATTTGGATCAGATCTTATTCTTTCTTTATTAATTATGAACCCTAAATACTGAGTTTTCTGTTGAACAAAACTGCACTTTTTGGCTTTTAATTTTAACCCGGTTCTTTAAGTCGTTCAATTACAAATTGAATATGTTTTTCATGGTCTTGAATGGTTTCTGAAAAGATCAAAATATCGTCTAAATAAGCCAAAGCAAATGATTCTAGCACTGTGCTCATGAGTTCAGAAAATATTTTTGGAGCATTGCAAAGGCCAAAAGGCATTGCATTTAACTCAAATAAACCTCTATGACACACAAAAGCTGTTTTCTCTTTATCTGCTTCATCCATAAGTACTTGCCAATAACCCCACTTCAAATCCAATGATGTAAAATATTTTTGTTTTTCCTAACTGATTTATTATAAATCGTCAATCAAGGGCAAGGGCCACGAATTTGTTTTTGTGATCTTATTTAGTTGTCTAAAGTCTACACAAAAAGGTTTTGTTCCATCTTTCTTATCTACCACCACGATAGGAAAACTCCAAGGTGATTTTGAACGCCGCACTTTGTTTGCGCTTAACATTTCCTCAATTGCTTTATCTACGATCACTCGTTTATTCAACGGAGTTCGATACGGTTTCATCTTAATTGGTAAATGGTCACCTGCATCTATTTTCATTTTAATCGTATTAGTATGCCCTAGGTCTGCATCTGTTTTAGCAAATAGATCTTGATTTTGCATGCAAAGTTTTTCAATCATTCCTCTGTGCTCTGGGGAAACATTGTGTTCTGCTTTCAAGTCATTTATTTCTTTGTCTTTTTCTTTATTTTTATCAAGAACCGAGATGTTAATCGCTTGATCATCTATAACATTTATTCGAGCGATAATGCACCCTCTCTTGAGTTTGTAAGTTTTATTGATATTGTTCACAACTAAAACTGGTATTTTACGCGATGATTTTGTTTTCGCAATTACATTCCCTATCATAAGACCTGGTTCGTCACTAATGAAACCTTTGTCTAATGCATTTACTTCAACAACTTTGTTTTGAAAATTTGCGTGATCTTTATGTTTTGCAAAACAAGCTGTCGCTGATTACGGTCTTAAAATTGTTTTCTTTGAAGCTCTCAAAATTGATGCAATGTGGACATCTTCAATCATTGGAACATAGTTTTTACCAATACGTAAACTGCCAAGATCAAAATAAAGTCTGACACCATTTTGGACTAACCAGTCTCTACCCAAAATAAAAGACCTGTTTATATTTTGAACAACATAAAATTGATGAGGCCTCCTACAACAAAATCAATTTGAGTACAACCTTCAATTTCCAAATCAGCGCCATTGACAGAATTCAAAATCACTTTTGGTTTTGAATGTTTAAAAGGATTAGAAAAGGACCAATAAACATTTGAACTAACCAATGAAACAGCGGCGCCTGTATCTATTAGAGGTCTAAATCTTCTTTTCCCAATTTTAATAATACATGAATTCGGAATTTCTATTGAATTAACAGTCAAAGTGGGGAGATTTTTAACATTTTTAGAAATTTTCTTTTTCTTTAAATAGCTCCCCCCAAAGGTCCCATTTTGGGCGGAACTTCCTAGTTAAACTCTTCCAAATTTTCTTCTTCAGCCTCTGCTCGAAGGGCATTAATGACTTCAATTTTTCTCTTTTAATTCGGACATTCAGGGCTGTAGTGTCCTCTTTTGTTACAGGCCCAACATAAAATTCACTACGAGGTCGTTTTGTCTCAACTGCTGAAACTTTTTTTGGGGTGAATATCTTTCTGACAAACTGTCTTGGTCTTTGTCCCTCGTTATGTCTGTTTCCCCTCTTATATCTATAATGGTCAACCTCCATTGGTTCTTCGGTGAAGGTTGCCGGGGCTAAAATAATTTCTCCCAGTTCTTAACTGAAACCTTTGTTGTAAATCAAATTCGGCTCGGGCAAAATTAATTGCATCCTGCATAGTAGCAGGATTATCTCGCATGACCTTTATTTGAATACAGACCATCGACAAAGAACCCAACAAGTTGGTTTTCTATGACTCGCATATCTTGAGCACCTTGATATATGCTTCCTCTGCTATGGAGAGCAACTTTCAGCAAAGATCTGTACATTTTCAAATTTCTCTTGCTTAACTTGTCTCAGCAGCATAAAAGCATGCTGCGAATCTGTAATTTCTGCAAATCTCATGGAGAGTTCTGCTTTCAGGGTATCCCATTCTACCCTCTGATTGGTTTTGAAATACCTTTGAATAAAATCACTGACCGCCCCTGTACTAGTTTTGAAAGCTATCATTTTTACATTTTCAGCAGGGACCCCACTAGAAAAGCATGTTTTTCAATCGCTTTAATCGATCTCTTAAATAATTTTGGGTCCCCATCAAAAGGTGTAATTTGATTAGCACCCACATTTTGATTTAAAGTGTCCATCTTTATTTAAAGACCCTTTACAGCAGTTATAAATTCTCGCACAGACATTTTTACAAGAGATTATGGCAGAGAAAATAAATACTTATAGATCGGAGAAGTTTCAGTTTTCAAATTTCAGTGGTAACCCGTTCGAAACTAAAACCAAATCCTGGTCACGGCACCAAATGAACGTTTATAACACAATGCTTTTTATTTGGTTATATATATATATATATATATATATATATATATATATATATATATATATATATATATATATATATATATATATATATATATATATAGGGAAAATGTTGTAGAAGTCCATGGTATAGGTTAAGTTATAAATCAAAATTAAATCCAAGATAAACAAACAAGTTTACGTTTAATTTTTTACACTAAGCGCTTTCGCCGTTACGGCTCTTCAGAGTGTAACAATGATAATAAAAACAATACAACTTCGTTGTTATGACGTCGTTATTATGACGTCACAAAGGCAGCGTTATACATTGGCACAGGTAAATGTCAAAAAAGCGCCAAATGTATAGAGTTAAACACATGTACATTGTAATAAAATGGAACATTTCTTTAGAGCTAAAATGTTCAATTTACATTTAATTTAGGCTGAAATAATTTAACAAAATAATCTTCCTTGGCCCTCCGTAATTGTTCATTATCTTCTGTGATTTTATAAAATGGAAATATCAAAAAGTTTCCATTCGCACATGAATCAAAATGTTCACTGCAAGGTGTACTCTATGCCAACTTGTACCAAGTTATGTAAGGGATGATTTGGATTTTCTCGGCCACATTCCAGATACAGTTGAACTAAATACTGAGATGGTTAGTTTTGATGTAACGAGCCTCTATACCAACATACCGCATACACTTGGACTAGAAGCAATCGCTTTTTGGATTGACAAATACCACAATCAAATTCACGAAAGATTTTCTAAAGACTTTATTCTAGAAGGAATAAAAATAGTATTAGAGAATAATCATTTTGTTTTTGACGGGAGAAATTTTCTACAAATTAAGGGAACAGCGATGGGCACGAAAGTTGCCCCAACCTATGCAACCCTAGTTCTCGGTTTTTTAGAAGAAAAACTGTTCAACGAAACAGAGAGACGATTTGGAAATCCTTTTGCGCAATACATACGATTTAATTGGAAACGATACTTAGATGATTGTTTCATTTTTTGGACGAGATCTACTGAGGATTTACAAGAATACCATACCATTCTTAACAATCTTCATCCTTCTATTCAATTTACCTTGGAAAAGAGCAGGTTAGAACTACCCTTTTTGGATATTCTTATAATTAAGGAGGGTCGCAAAATCATAACAGATTTATACTACAAGAAAACGGATTCCCACCAATATCTCGTATTTAATTCTTGCCACCCGTCACACGTTAAACGTAACATACCTTTTAATATGGCAAGACGTGTTTGTACCATTGTCATAGATGAAACCAGAAGAAATGGCCGTCTACAGGAATTAAAAACATTTTTGCTCAGACAAAAATATCCTAACGACTTAATAGATATAGCAATTGAAAAGGCCAAGTCAATACCGACTGCAGATCTCCGTTCTACTAGACGAGGACGCCAGGAAAACAATAAGGAAATCCCGCTGGTCGTTACCCATAACCCACGGAACCTTAATATATATAACTCCGTAAAACAGTGTTTTCCTATTTTACAGCAATCCCAAAATTTAAAGGAATTAATTGACCCGAAGAGCATCATCTATAGCCGACGCCAACCTCCAAACCTAAAGAAACTCCTAACAAGAGCCAGATTCTCATCGGATGAGGAAAAACGCACTGTAGCCAAATGTATGGATCCCCTGTGTGGAACCTGCCCTTATTTAAAAACCGGAGAAAATTTTACATTTAAATGTGGTAAAACGTTTACCGTCAATACGAATATGTCATGCAAAACTAGAAATTTAATATACTGTATGACTTGTACTTCATGCGGGGAAGACTATATTGGACAGACCGGTAACAAACTAGCTGACCGTGTAAGAGTCCATAAACAACAAATACGAGACCCCTCCGTCAGGAATACACCTTGCAGTGAACATTTTGATTCATGTGCGAATGGAAACTTTTTGATATTTCCATTTTATAAAATCACAGAAGATAATGAACAATTACGGAGGGCCAAGGAAGATTATTTTGTTAAATTATTTCAGCCTAAATTAAATGTAAATTGAACATTTTAGCTCTAAAGAAATGTTCCATTTTATTACAATGTACATGTGTTTAACTCTATACATTTGGCGCTTTTTTGACATTTACCTGTGCCAATGTATAACGCTGCCTTTGTGACGTCATAATAACGACGTCATAACAACGAAGTTGTATTGTTTTTATTATCATTGTTACACTCTGAAGAGCCGTAACGGCGAAAGCGCTTAGTGTAAATAATTAAACGTAAACTTGTTTGTTTATCTTGGATTTAATTTTGATTTATATATATATATATATATATATATTAATTATGTCACTGTTGCACAATATAGACGTCATGCATATACAGTTAAAACAATGTTGTCAGCACAGTTACAGTTCTTATATCAGAGTTAGTACTTGACATATCCACTGGAAGCCAAACTAGTACAGGGGGGTACATGTGAAACGTTTATCTTAAGTTCTTGTTCTGTCCCTCGCCTATCCAGTCTTAGAATATATATCTTCATATTTCCAATCGTCAGATCCTGGTATTAGTTATTGGACATTTTCTAAATCATTAATGAAATTGTTCTGTTCAATTTACTTGTAGATTTTAATCAAGCGTCCAATTAAAACACTGATTGTGGTCAGTTAATATTATCAAGTCATTTCCAATTCAATTATTTATTAAATAGCAATCATGGATACTGACCACGTAAATGCTAAGATATTGATATTTGATTTAATTGTGATAAATCATCAACACTGACCAATAATATTTCACATTAATATTTACAATAATATTGACTACATTAAACACATGATAAGTAAATAGAAATAAAGTGCGAAAGAACCTAAATGGCTCTCAAGGACATATAAGGATCATTATGCCTTATACACATATGTCCTTACTAATCAAATATACGAAACACAACTTATATTAAAAAGGTAATACATTGTTTATTTATATGTACGGTATGGTCCAATTGTGTTACATTTTGCACAATGATTAGATTTTAAACTGTGAATCAGTTTTATGTTGAAAAAAAGGAAATGTGACAGAAATAATAACATTTCAATCATTTACATAAAAAATAATAAATCCTCTCTTTTATATTTAATTACATATAGCCTAGCATGTAAATGATAAAAGTGATTGAGACAGAGAATCTCTAACACTGTTCCTTATGAGGGAAAATTGATTGTCTCATACTCCAGGCAAAAAAATCAAAATATTTCTCAAACATATTTTGAAAAGTAAATACATGTAAAAATGCATCTTATAAGAAATAAATATTTGTGTCAAAGATCTGCTGAAATTATGCTATCAATCTAAAGTGCATGTGCATCACAGCCTGTTCTAAAACAAATATAGACTGCAAGGCCTAAAATGACAAAGACTTCACTTTCATGTTCAGTCTTCCAAATTCAACAAGACATGTATAGTCAATAAACTAAAGCTTAAATGTATATATAACGGTATATTTTAAAATAAGTAACAAAAGGGAGCCTGAAAAAATGAGGCTTAATATAGGACTATAAAATAATAGGTAATACTGAGAGGGAAAAATAGGAAGTATGTTTTCTGCCCAAAGGAAAATTTGTGTGTAAATGTCTCGACTCTCTGGACTTCCTGAACATCTCATAACCAAATTGTTCTTATAGCTATAGATTTATTTTATTACTCTTTCTGGTAAAACCTTTTTTTCTACAATGGTATCAACTAAATATGACAGAAACACTCTAAAATCTAGAGATACAAACATTATTCTAAGCTATTGGGCATTTTCTCTCTAATTTAGGTAAAAAATTGAAGATTGGCTAATCTTAATACAATAACAAAAATGACACATTAACTTCGTTATCACAAAATATACTATATCTATATTATGGAAGCCTATAAAAGAGATTAACTTGTGTGACATTCATTATCTAGAAACATCTTTAAGTGTCATTTCGTGTTCTGGTACTGGTGGTCCCACCTTGCTGTATGATGGTGTGTCCCTCTGGCGCTACTGATATTGTTGTATGTAAATATCTATCATGTTTATTTACAAAATCTCCTGCTCGGGTCGGGTTAGAAGATACCCTCTTCACAGATTTTTTACCTTCCGACTTGAATGTCTTGGTAAAAATTCCCTTCTGGATGAAGAGTCTGGCATTGCCAACTGCCTGTCTGGTGGTTCCCGGTGCACGAAGGTCACTCAGGTGGGCGGCGTATCCCTCACTCAGGACCTGTATATCAAAAAGGTTATCAAATTGTTCTGCGTAAAACAGTACGATAATAATTACTGGTACATGAGAATGACATAAAGGGTTTAAATAAATGTATTATCACTTCTTTCACAACGCTCCAAATATCAGGCTATCTTGATCAGAAATTATATTTAGATTCGATTTCCATACCTGAGCATGGGCCATGTGTTTCTCGGAGGACTTTCCCACTATATATATCTCTTGAGGAGTGAGGCCTAGCTCCTTGTACACATAGATATCCTTGTTTGAGCAATAACCTGCCTTAAACAGCAGCTGAGCCTACAAAAAAGAGTTGTATAAGATGACAATTTATATACATGTACAAGCTACCAACTTGCAAGACTAAATGCATGTTTATCGTTAATTAGTACTCAATGAATATGTCCACAGGATTTAACTAGATACACTGTAAAAGCCATATTTTCCCACAAAATAATAGGTCCTTATCCAACAAATCACCTTAATTCAGCTAGAAAAACTCTCTAACATAATCCTCTGTTATAATCCTGACTGACCCCCTCCTGTACACTTACCTCGGATTGGAGGGATTTGAGGTAAGCTAGTTTCAAAGGTTCCTTTGACAGACCATCCATAAATACTACCATTCCATGGGGAAAGTTATGCATTGCAAGCCAGGAGACAACCTTTTCATGTTGCACGTCTGGGCGAGCTGTTACGTACAGGATCAGGTAGCCATGCTCCTGCCAGTGTCTGGTTCCTTTCATAAAAATAACAGCCAGTGACTGCTAATAAAGATAAAAGCTACATTAACTAAAAGACTTAAAAATTTTGTCATGAATGGAGAATAAGAAATCCTTTTTTCGAATACTTTCATTTAGCTTCCTAAATCCTACAGAAGAACTTGCTTTTAGTTGCCTAATATTACAGATAGCTAATAGCAAGCACTACCTCTATTAAAATGTTCTTACTTTAAATAGCATTGGAACTTATTTATTGGGTCAATTTTCTTGTTACCTGGCAGTGCTAGTCAAATCTTCTGTGTTCATGCAAGACTCCAAAATATTACAAGCTATTAAACAAATCTCTACACTAACCTGAAAACATCCACCACCCCTGGTCTAACTTTTGGATCCTTCCCTGAGATAATGATCTATTATCTCTACACTAACCTGACAACATCCACCACCCCTGGTCTAACTTTTGGATCCTTCCCCGAAATTGACATACTGGCCGTGATGGAGCCATCAATACTGAATACAACTGTCTCTGTTTTAGGGGGAAGGACACACAGGTAAAAGTCGGCTGAACTGTGGTCACCCCTAAAAAATCAATAAGAAGTATAATATGGTTGATAAATTCTGCAAATTTACAATTTTTTCCTAATATGTTTGACAATGTGACAGGATGGGTGAGTGGAACTGTCTATGTCTTCATGGATACCATCAAAACACATTTATGGCAGCCAATCTTTTTCAATTGTATAATCTTGGTGGAGAGTTACCCACAGATATTGATCTCACAGTAATATATATTGATTCAACAGTAAATCAAATTAAAATTTAGAAGAAGCGTTTTTTCATATTTCTACTATTGCTGTACCTGACCACTACTTTGACTGGATGCATCCCCTGTGGGAGACTTTTACTGGCTGGAATTGTAAACTGAAGTTTTCCATTTTTATCTGTTACATCAGTTCCCATGTACTGCCATTCTCCGTTGAGTTGGTCCATCACATGAACATCAACCTTGCAGAAAAATTCAACTTTCTCAATCTATCTTATATCAATACAATAAAATTACATGTCTTCATACTCAGGCACCTTAGATTAATATTTTGATAGTAATACTCATTGAATAGACTGTCTGTCCCTGACTATGTTTCATTCTGTTGGGAATTTCCAGTGGATAAATCACATTAAGGTTTAATGATTTGAGATATTTTTAATCATTATTTTAAAGATTTAGCTGATAGTTCACAACGATGGATGGATAGATTTAAGTTTTTTTGATGCCCGAGTCATAAAAAAGTTATGTAAAGGTATTTCTCCTAATAATGAATCATACTTTCTCGCCTGACAATGACGTGATATCCCATGGCCCGTACATGAACCTTGCCGTGATAACTTGTGGTTTATCCTCCAGCACCATGACATCATTTCCCCTGTGATTTGGATATGAATTCTGTAAATGTAAACACTGCTTGAGAAGAGAAGTTTATTACTTGAATTCTTCCATTTGGATATTTTGTTTGTGTCCTAGATTACAACATTATAAAGGTATATGAAAATAACAATTGATTTAACAAGAGACTGGAATGAAACCTTTCTAACTGATTCTCATCTTTTTATCTTTATATCTTTTTATGCTTTATATCTTAAATAACCTTCACTGATTTAACAATATATCTAAAACAAGGGTTTTTTTCCCATTTAGCTTGATTTCTTTTGTCCTTGTAATCTACCTTGACTTTATGTCCTTTCTATAGCCTACCTTGACCTTTATGGTTGTTGCGCGTTTTAGCCATTTTTCACGTGCAGACTTCCCAATCAGACTGGACTGTAGATCTAAATCATCACCTATGTGCTCACACAGTGATGAATCGTACCGCAGCACCTGATAAATTATCAGAATAAATAAACTTTTACGATTTCTATTCCATTTACATGTAAGTGAATCTGGAGGGCAATAGATGCTGTGAGAATAATGTTACATTTGCTATTTTATAGTATCCAATAGCTTTCTTTATCATTCAATGCTTTAAAATCTATTTTACTTTAGAGGTATTAAACTTACCTGACGAAGGATAAAGGAAGTGACATCAGAAGATTCCCAGAAACTGGCATGGAAGAGATGTGGAAGGGCGGACATTGGAAATGTATGGAGGTCCTCAGGGCAATACAGAACATAGTCCACTCTTTTATTGCCCCACCACCGGCTGGTCACTATCAAATTATAAATCTAGGTCAATAAGCTGTAATACGGACTGTTCACTGTCAAATTATAAATCTAGGTCATTCAGCTGTAATACTGACAGTTTACTGTCAAATTATAAATCTTAGTGAGCAGGATATTCTACATGAAAGACTAATTTATATAAGACCAAATGTCTTATATAGAAGACATATTTAAGGTTTGATGTCCCACTCAAAAATACAGGCACTAAGAAATTTAAGTATTAAGTACTGCACTTGTTTTTTTTTTCACTGATTCATAGATGTTTTTACAAGTTACCTACAAAATCATGTCCCAAAGAACCAACAAAATTTTGCTTACCCATGAATAGCTGCAGAACTGTAGCCTTATGGTTTTATATCCCGTACGAAACAGTCCGGGCGGCTTAGACACGGCTCAGGCACGGATTCCGTCTCCAGAAATCCGTGCTTTAGCATTCCGTGCTCCTATGTAAAGTATGTATGGAAAGCCGTGCCTATAAGGGGTCGAGGCACGGACACGGCACGGGATATTGGCCGAAATATTTAAATGAGATCGCACGGTTTTACAAAACCCGTGTCAGGAAGCCGTGCTAGTTTCCATATATGGACTAACGGATTCTGTAAACCCGTGACGTCTGAAACCCGTGTCCTTTTCCATATATGGAGACATGGTTTTTTGGAAACCCGTGTCAAAAAAGCCGTGCCGTATACCATATAAGGAGTCACGGGATCTGTGCATTTGTTTAGATCTAGGTCATGGCCTTTAGAGAATCTCCTGATGTAACTGGATGCCAAAGTGGTGACTGAAACCAAACTAACTTCACATTGCTTTACATTAATGCTTAGTTTTAGAATTTCAAAAGTTAAAAATCTTATATGAATGTGTCCATTACTTTCTGTTAAAGATTAACTTTATCAGTTACAATCCATGCTAGTTTTTAATTAAGATTTTAATGATAATGTACAATATTCAATTGTAACTTAATCTGGTAGCTAAGTTTGCACTATCTGAGAATGAATTTAGTTTAAATAAAACTTTCACTAGCACAGTGATGTCACATAAAATATATCATATAAAGGATTAGTGAAAGTCCAACTAAAGTCATTCAAATAAACCTAAACTATTTCATCATGTTCATTGTCAATTAACATCGCAATACAGGAAGATCATGAAAATTGAAAAATTGACTTATTTATTCTAGATTACACTTACTGCATTTAGTTCAGAAGTGAAGAAATTATCCCAGATTGACATAAATACAATTCCAACTGACATCTATTAGTAAAATATCCTTTAAATAGAGCAAAAAGACACATTGACTTAGCTCATGACCATGAATCCCTCCAATTTAATATTCAAATAAAGGAAGTTATGATTGAGCATGCTCAGTAAAAAGCCGTGAGATAATAAATAAATAGTTTGAAGTAAAACCCGCCTGATCAAATAAAAATGGCCGCTTCTGGTCAAGGTGGTATTTTGTGCCAAGAAAAAAATTTAGACAACTCGACGAATTTGCAGCACTCCTGTGCTCCACATTTGAACCAACAGCCATCCGAAGCCAGTGACTTGCTAGTTGATTCACTAGGTTACAATTTTCCTGAGGAAAATGATGAGTTTGCACGCATTTTCACATCGCAAACTGTGAGTAGTGATTACAATGAACACACGAATGATCACTGTGTAATGCAAAACAACACCTTTGGTAGTTTTGGTAATTCTCAACCATCCTCTTGCAATGACGTAGTATTAAATCAATCAGATATTGAAGAACTAGATGTCCAACTTCAGAACTTGCCAAAAGATGTATACGTGGGCAAATTATTAGAAATGTGTTCAAACAATGAAAACATGATATGTTGGTATCGCAATGTTCTTTGTGCACGCGCAAAAACTCAAAACGACTGTCCTAAAGGAAATCTCATAAATAGAAAATCAACAAAAGCTAGTTCAAGTGCACAGAAATACGCAAAAGACTGCTTTACTCTGTTTATATTTATGCAAGGTGATAAGGCCGGTATTGAACTTATTTTTGATAAACAAAAGGGTAATGGCACTGATGTCTCTAAAATCAACATAGTTGAGCTTAGGGTTGTAGTTCAATCTCTGCTAGAACGTGTGTCTGAA
>NW_026919476.1:0-15874 GCF_032062105.1 Saccostrea cuccullata
GATTAATATAATCAAAACCATATTGCAAATTATATTTGCATCTCTTTATCAATTTTAAAGTTAAGGTCAAGATCTAGTAAACGAAGGGTGCCTACAAATTTATCAAATTCAAGAAATGAATTCCTTTAATGATGCCTTATAACTTTAGCTTGGTCAAAAAAGGTGTTTCGGGGCATAATTTGTAGGAAAATAAGATGAAAAACCATATTTTAAACTGTCATTTTTAATGAAAAATGAAGAAAATAAGACATGAATATGGGAGTTTTTTTGCATAGCACACAACAAAATGTATCCAGATTGCCTACAGTCTTTCAGAAAACGGTAATTTGTATGTTCTTGGTCTCTTCTTTTAAAAAATGTTAAATTTAATATAGGTATCCGGACTACTTTTCATGTGATTTCAAATTGAATTCCATGAAAATACTTTATTTTCTACATAATTCTATTAGAGCCGTAAAGTACGGGAAAAAGAAAGTTGAAAGTGATTATGACGTCATAATGGATCTAGCATCAAAAAATCAGTCTAAGAGCATTTACTAGATCTTGACCTTAAGTACGACTGAAAATTATCAACTAAACTTCAATGGCATTAAAACTACAGCCATTTTTAATTCCTATATTGCTATTAATTTGGAAATAAAAGGGCAACTTATTATTTCGTTATAACGAGATAATTAACTCGTTATAACGAGAAAACTAACTCATTATAACGAGATAACTAACTCGTTATAACGAGATAACTAAGTCGTTATAACGAGATCATTAACTCGTTATAACGAGATAATTAATTCGTTATAGCGAGATAACTAACTCGTTATAACGAGATAATTAACTCGTTATAACGAGATAACTAAGTCGTTATTTTACAAATATGGACTCAATGTAGGTCAATATGCATTTATAATGACCCAGGATGACAGATATTGACCGAAGATACATGTAGTATATCGACCGAGGGCGTTATGTTATAACGTTATGTTATAACGAGATACTAACTCGTTATAACGAGATAAGTAATTCGTAATAACGAGATAAAACTAAGTCGTTATAAAGACATAATTAACTCGTTATAACGAGATAATTAAATCGTTATAACGAGATACTAAGTCGTTATAACGAGATACTAAATCGTTATAACGAGATAACTAAGTCGTTATAACGAGATAATTAACTCGTTCTAACGAGTTAAATATTTTTTTTATCTTTTCAGAAATGAGCCTATCCGGCTTTCGTACTAAGGAATTGGAAAGGTTTGATTTTTTATTTTTCCTGTTGCCATGGGAACAGGAATCCATAGCAACTAATGAAATAATCACCAGTTTCAGTTTGCAGACGCATCCCTGCATGACTGTCAAAAAATTTCAAGATCATATTCCTGGCAAAGCTATTTTTATGCATAAATATAATGTCTATTCAAAAGAAGATTTATTCGCATTTTTGAACAAATATTGGGTTTTTTGATAATCGAAAAAAAATGATGTTTGGACAAATATATTTTTCTAGAGTTTTGATATATCAAAAGGCACATTATAAATAACAAATTCCACTGGAATCATTTCTGTTGCAATTTGTTTGAAGTTTGGGTGTTTTTGAGTTAGATTGACTGGACTAACTGAAATTGCTCTCACATTTGATCCTGTAATTATCTTATAACTGAATTATTAATAATAATGATTTAACTTCATAAGGTAATTAACACGACATATCTATGCTGCGATTGTTAAATCTATAAAAATAATTTTAGTGAATTAATATGCATCTGTTAGACAATTTTGAAATCAAGGGGCCCGTTTTACAAAAGAACTTACACCTAAGACCAAAATTAATTCCGCGATTTTATTCTTCTTGAAAAGATATAGAATGTTTTACAATGAAATCTTAGAAATATGGAGGTCGGGTCCCCAGAACCAACTGGTTCTTTGTTTACAATAATTGTTATAAGTATACAAAAATTACTTTTTCAGCCTTTAATTACTATCGTAATACTTATTGAACAGTTTCATGCGTTTAGTTGAAATATTGAACATTATTTTTACAGACTCAAAATTAAAATCCACAGCCATGTAAGACCATGAAAAACACATTAGCTCAAGTTTTCTTTCCGACCGACGTCACATTTTTTGTAAAAGTGTCTCTCACATCCTATGACTTACACTATATAAATGAAAAATGTCAGCTATGGTACTTTTCTGACCAATTATTATACACCGTGCAAAATGTTACCGGGGGGGGGGGGGGGGTAGAGAGAGAATACAGGCACGTAGAATCTGGTGGAAGCCCTCCCCACACTTTTTTTCCAAACATTTCCTTATGTTTAAAAAATCTTCATTGAAAGACCACCGATACCTTCCTCCCTCTTTTTGTTACATTAAAGCCAATCAAGGGTCAAGTCGTCTTGTATTATTAGTTACATAGTCTTTTAGTGACAGGGTATGGGATGATACCTGGTTAGTAAATTTCATACCTGGCGAGGCGAAGCCGAGTCAGGTATGAAATTTACTAACCAGGTATCATCCCATACCCTGTCACTAAAAGACTATGTAACGAATTTACCCCACCGATGTAACATTTACGTTTTATCTGAAGTTTATAAATGGTTTTCTCTGCTTAATCCTTCATCAGGCTTATACTGTGCCTATTATGACGTCACGTTTGTGTTTGTGACGTAATACATCGACCGGGTATAGATTACAACTGACCGGGTATGGATTTACAACTGACCGGGTATAAGTAATCCACCGCCTTCACGTGACAGACTTCAACCAATCGTAAGCCAGGATTTCACGGAAAAATCAACAGAGGTGGGGTAAGAATAAAACTTGGTACTGAAGGAAGTGTGACCTACATCCCCTTCCTCCAACTAACTAGGAGTTTCGTTTTTTTTTCTCTGGCTTGCCCCCCCCCCCCCTTTCAAACACGATGGCACGTCACTATTATATTTAATACTATTGACATGTATGTATGTGAAGACATTCTTATTCTACTTTTTTATTTTAATAAGAGGAGGTATTGACTTGTTAAATAATATTGCAAGGATAAATAATCTATAAAATACATGTTATATCTGTTAAAAAAATACATTTTTTTGAACAATCAATTCAGCTTTGAGGTCTTGTATTAAATTATTTGATAATTGGATATTGTTTGTTAATCAGTTGTTTGTCCTGTTCAGACCAAAAATACAGGGAATATACTGTTTTCCCCGCCGTATTTATACAAACACTAAACGACACGAGATGTTTTATTTAGATCACTAGAGTTCAATCAGTGAGCATGCGCATATTTAACACTAGTGCGACACGGGTTGTCTTAATCGAATACACTCAGGAAGTCCCCTATTGATTTTGATGTCAAAAGGTCAAAGTTCAAGGTCCTAAATTTATACATTCTGTCTTTGTGTAATACTATCGTTTTCGGGCAATATTTCAAGAAGATTTTGAGCTTTTGCAATGTAATTTTAATATAAACTAAAACTCCCTTAAGCTTGGACCTCTCTCACACCTCTCAAAGTGTCCCGCCCCGTTTGTTTTATTAGTATTTATTGTATTACATGTCGCTATTTTTAGCACAGGGGCATGAGGAGAGTTATAACGTATAAAACAGGTTCTCCTCGGACTTTATATTCTTATTACATCTGTTAGAACTGTTTGATAAAGGCTAAATTAGACACCATGCATTGTGTAAAATTTTGACAATATCGAACTCGAATATATACATGTATGTGATTATGTTTGTATATAATTTTCGTAGTTTGAAAGCGGTTCCGTGGTCTAGTGGTATGTCCTTAGTTTCTTTTGTGAGAGGTCCCGGCTTCGAATCTCGGACGTTCTTTTTTCTTTTTTTCCCCGAAATACTTTTTTTACTAAATGATAGCCATATTGGCATATTTTATTTGTTTCAGTATTCATTTAATAATTCTAAAAATTCAGTCAGAGGGAACCGACTCCCCCCTCCCTCCGAACTGCGCATAGTTTACTTTTTCCCTAAGCGGGGGACACCAATCCTCTGAATTAGCTTGTTTGTTATTTATTTTTGCATTAATTGTTCAAAGACGGGCTGTGTTTTATTGGTTCCTTTGCTCTGAAAAGTACACATTTAATTCCCGACACCGCAAAAACTGTCTCGCCTTTTGCTAATTATTTTTCATTTTATCGAAGAATTTAGTAAGGCCTATTATTTGAGATTTGAAATAATTTAATAGTGACAAGGAACAAGGCCTATTGAAAAAAAAAATTATGTAGCTTGCTGCACAAAAAAAAAACAAAACAAAAAAAAAAAAAAACAAAAAAAAACAAAGTTGTGTGCATTTCTTTACTCTGAAATATCATGTAAATAAATTGTGTTTATTTTCAATGTTTCTAATTTGCTAACTTTTATCAATAGCCCAATATCTATAAATAATACTTTAATTCAGGGTCATCAGTTGCAAGTTTACAGCAAACAGATGGATTAGTTTTTATAAATAAATCTGAATGAGTACTGCTGACAATATTTATTAGAACTACCCAGAATACTTATGAAAACTGCTGAGAATATTGGTGAACAACTGAGAATATTTAAAAGAACTACTGAGAATATTTATGAGATCTACTGAGAATATTTATGAGAACTTCTCACTGATACTATTTTGTTAAAGATCTACTGAGAATTTTTTGGAGAACTTCAGGGAATAATTACAAGATCCATGAAAATATTTATAAGAACTATCGAGCATATTTTGAAAAACATTAGTCGGTATCAACTTCAGAAAAGATTGGCTGAAAATCTATGAAATCTGAAAATTTCATGAGAATATTTACAATTTACATGAACATGGTGAATTTTCATAATACATGCATTAAGATTTCTTAAGGTTTCGTCAAAGGTCAACATGTCTAAAAAATTATTTTTACAATAGCTCCAAAACTATGTCTGGTAAAAAGTCAAAACGTTTACAGTTTATAAATATATCATTTATTAATAGATAGAAGGTATCACTTGATAACAAATATTTTAAAAAAAGAATTTTTTTGGAGAAAAATTGTATCAGAAAATGTGCATATTTTAAAAAAATGCACCTGCTTTATTTTGTCCTTTTTGTGAAAACCATCATTGCAGAAAAAATATATGTTTATCATTGAAGGGCAAGTTGGACGTGAATGGTCTCTGAAAGGCTGTTATTGAAAGCATGACATGTGTAAAGACAAGACCCCTATAGAATCCGCCATTTGCAGTGTACTTTCACTTTCAAGTCTTAACATTTGGACAAAATAAACAGGGAAATCAACTTTCCAGAGACTATCCAAGTCCAACTTGCCCTTCATTGATAAACATATTTTGTTTCAGCAATAATGGTTTTCACTAAGAGCACGAAATTAATTAGGTGTATTTTTTGATAATATGTACATTTTTAAGAAAAAGTATTCTCAATTAATATTTGTTCCAAGTATTTTTTTATCAAGTGATACTTTCTATCAGTTAATCAATAGAAAATTGATAAACTGTAAAAGTTTTAACTTCATACCTCATATAGTTTTGGGGCTATTGTAAAAATAGATTTTTGGACATGTTGACCTTTGACGAAACCTTAAAGCATATTTTGAGGCATCCTTGAATATGGAATCATTCAATGTTATGAAGAAAAAAGAAACACGCTCATTAACTGAATATTTGAACATTTGCAGAAAATAGCACTCGTAAGAACTAGCATGATGAACAATCATTGTAATTGTCCTCATATACATGTGCCACAAACTACTTTATTAATATTACCAGTTACATATTAGTTTTTGCTGAAAATTTATGTGACGTGTTCTTTGTAGTAATATCCACATATATATGCAAGTGTTCAAAACAAAACTTTGATCAGTTGATGTAGTAATTACTTGTAGTCAAGTTGATATGTTTTCTTTTAGATCAAGAGGGAGGCAGTGTGTTACAAATTGCATAACATTCATGATGAAAACCTTGCTAAATGATATTGATGATTTAAGTACACATGACATGAATACAATTTTGATGAGGGGTGACACACTGTACAGAAAAGTGCACACAGAAGATCAAGTTAATGGTCTATTGCATTGTGAAGAATTGCCTGATTTTATTTTTATTTATGAGGGTAATTGATTTACGTTCAGGAAAATGAAACCAAGTTTTGGATGAATGTGAATTGAAGGTGACATAGATGGACTACTCCAACTCGAATCGTTTTTGTAATGTCCAGGCGTAAAAATGCATGCATCATCATTTTCCATTCCTCAGCAGTTGCTACATTCTCAATCTAGTCGTTACTTTGTTTTTGGTTCACACAGTAGAGGAGAAGATGGACTTTGTACTCTTGATGGAACAGCAATAGTTTCAGTCTTTCAATCACTGCAGCATCTTTGTTCATTCCTTAGGCGTCGTCGTGCGAAGAGGGAATTAATTTCAAAGAATTTATCAAATTCGTATTGCACTAAAAGACACCAAGAATTCTTTTTATTTTTATAGTATTCTTCATCAGTGAATTTTTTCCGCACATGCACATTTTCTGCCTATTATTTCCCCATGCCAATTTCAAAGCAAGCATGCTAACCGCTTTCCAGTCTTTCAGTACTTTGTTTCTTCATTATCTGATTTCGAAATGTTGAAAACAGGCGGTTGTACTTCCTCCTTTACTCTAGTAAATACTTTCGTAAGTAATATTGTGGTAAAAAGACTGTTATGAAATAAAATCAATTTTTCTTTATTTTGATAGGTGACAAAATGTTAGATACAGGGCATGCTAGAACAGACCTATCTGGGATGTACTTTAGTACTACGGAGAGAGACAATGATAATAATCCGAATTATGACTGTGGAAATAAAAATAAAGGAGGGTGGTGGTATAACGATTGCCATAGAGCGTTCTTGAACGGGCACTGGAGATCAACAGACTGGTGGAAACCATGGTATCCGCCGATTCTGAATGGGCTAAGTGTATCAGCTACTACGATGATGGTCAAACGTGTGTAGAGACAACACAGTGTGTAAACTTAGTGGTACAGGTGTGAGGGGAGCGAAGTTGCCAATTTAATTTGTAAAACATTTTTAAGTGATGGATGAGACATTTGAAAAAAGACAACAATGATAATGATAAAACATATAAATTGTTTTGTAGTCTAAGGGTGTTATGTACTTATGTGTGTTTGGCAATGTTGGTTAGACGAGTCTACGGACAAAGCTTTTTTTATGTATCTAAATGACGAGTCATTGTATTCAGAGACATTATTTTGTTAAAACTTTGCATATGTGCCCAGAACCTGTCTCAAGAAAATACTGCAAATGCTGAAAAGAATACTAGAAGGGTATTTTGAACTTTTTTTGTTATATATGATTTAGACCTAGCTCATCATTTGCTTCCAGTTTAAGAGAGAACTCAGTTAATGAATTGAAAATACATCAGCAGTCTATAAAAACAGCTTGTTCCATATCTCAGCATTCATTCAATTAGATATTACGTGTTTAAATAATGTGTTTGTATGAATAATCAAGCATCATGAGTATTATGTGTTTCAAACATTTTTTTTCAAAATATAAATCAAATGTTTATATAAACTTGTATAATGCAATATCATGAGAATGACACAAATAAAAATATGACTTCATTTTTTGAAATTTTAGAAATACAGAAATTTTCAATACCAAAACAAAAATTTACCTGTTCATTGGTGTCCTTACATATTAATTGGCCTTCGTAGTGCATTTTGGGCTTAGCAAGTGGATATTCACAGATGAAAGTATTGTTACATATGGTGCCAGCACCCTAAAAATTCAATATGAAAGTGGTACATGTACACGCTGGTACACACATACTGAAAACATTATTATGGCAACTTTGATTTTACTTTGAACTTACGAGTGATTGTCAAAAGAATCAAAGTTCAAAAGTAACACAAATTTGGCTGAACAATACGAAGTACGCATACTGAAACATGAAGATCTTGTACGTGTACATTTCGTATTCTGTTGAACGTAAACTAATGCGTTTTAAACGTACATTATTCGGTCAATATATACGTATTCTCACCTGCTAATATCAAAGGCATGTCCGTATTATTTGGTTCATTGATGTGATATCTTCGTCGTGAAATAATCATGAAAATTGACGTTCAGATTTCGGATCACCATCATGTTGTTGTTTACTGCTACCACAGCGGAAACACGTGGTTATTTCAATTCGTATCAACTCATACAGTGATGAGTCGTATTTATTTATAATTGCGAGTTTTTGTGTTATTAAATTTCGTGCCAATATAGATCTAATAAAATTGCAAATTAAGTATACATTATAACAAGATACAACAATATTAAAATCTGATTTTTTTTAAGCAAAGATCGATGTTTAGGGAATCTACAATTTTTTCAACATTGTATATCACTACATGAAATCATGACATGTAGATGAATAAATTAACATTTCACTTCACAAAAGACAGAACGATAGTATATATTTGTTTTTTAAAATCTATTTTTTGTATTATGCATTTATTTCAGTAAAAAATATATTTAAATGGTCAAAAAAGTCTTATAAAAGAATTTGTTGTTTCGATTAAGACGCAACAATATCGACCTTGACGTACATGTGAATATTGACCGATTTTTTCATAAAAACTATGCGAAGGTCACAAATTCAAATTATCGTAATTAAGAAAATACTGAGCGCAAGAAGGCCTGTAAGGGCTTGTTGGAGAGGAAATTTTCTCTATTTTTACCAGCTTTATTTTGTTTTCCTATTTCAACACAGAAATAAACGTAAAACTGAGCTTTGTTTAAACATTACGAATAAAATCGAGAAAAAACACATAACTGCAAGAAAATTCTTGTTTTTAAGATATACTTTAAAGTAATAACAATAATTTTTACATATTTTAAAAGCAGAGATTATATGCTTTAAGAATAAACCATACTTTCTTTATAAAGTTAATCAGGAAAAAAAAAATGTCAATCGTCTGGAAAATCGGCAACTGCTTTCGAAAATTACGCCATTTTCAAAAAGTCACCTTTGTATTCACAAAGTAAAAAACGATTAAATACCGACAATCAAGACATAATCTTTTTAGATATTTTAATTAAAAGTAGAGAAAATTTCCAAAAAGAGTATATATAGTTTATATAAATTCATGCTACCTAGAATAGATAAGGAGATCTTATTTTCGCGAAGTCGTGTTTTAACGCGCCACCGGTCAATTTGACCGATACGGAAGTGAAGGGATTCGAAATTATGAATAGTGGGCCAGGCTTTTATAATTCTTAGACTGGTGTACTGTTGCAGAAGTATACACAAGTACATTTAGTGCAGTAGTCCCAATAGCGTAATGGTTAGCGCGTTTGGAATAAAAAACCTGTTAATTTGATTTTCACGCTGGCGACCAAGGATTCAATCCTCCTTGTGTCTTACATTTCTCTTCAGTTTTTCAGCTCAGTTTTACGGGGTTTCCTTCCAGAATCAGACGGAAGACCTCTCGTTGCTCGCAACGAGTTTCTTTTCTAGTTTTATCACTATTTTGTTTTTGTGGGGGTGCATACAGACCTTGAATCTTTCTTTTCTTTCATTTAGTTTTGGTGTTTTGCGTGTAGATTTTATTGTGTTCTTGTTTGGTGTAAATTTTGACATTCACGCAGCATTGCTAAGGTAGGATTCTTCTCTGGTTTCTGACTAGATGAAACATTCAAAGTATATTTGCTTATATGTCTTATACATTGAGGTGTAAGGAATTTAAAAGACCATATTTTTCTTTCCTCATCACAACTGTACAACTTTAAATAGAAATGGTAAACTGCGTTTGAAAACTAAGCAGAGACTATATTTTTGGCGGAATGGTGGCGTATGAAAATATCAACTTTTCTGCCTCTCAAAATTATAATAGAACAATGAATTTAGTTATATTTTTTACACAATCGAAGACTTGGAGAAATTTTCAAATGTAAGTTAAAGTAATAATGAGGGACTAAACTTTCAAAATATATCAAACAAATATGATTTTCCAAACAAACTAGAACTTTGTTAGCTTTTAAACGCTTCCTATCAAAGTGCAGATTTGAGCCAAAATTCATAAAAAGTACTTTATCTCTCTTAGTAAGCGATCAAAACTTTTTGTTTTTGTATCATTTTGTACATTTTATTTTATTGTATGTGAAAATAAGAAAAAGTTAAATATAGGAAGCATATGAAAATAACTAATATATCCTAAAAAATTAAGAAAAACAGAGAAAATTCGGATTAGCCAATATCCAGTTGTTGAATTATTTATGTAAATTTGGTAATATCATGCTGTAGACCCGATATAGTAATATGTTTTTATGCAAAAAGAACAAATTTTAAACTTTTGAAATAGAATTAGGTATCACATGATTGGCAACAGTATTTTTTTTATTCTTAATGTCAAGGAAAATGATAATGACCTTGACCTGACCTTGCCTCTAATGTAAAAAGGTCAAATTTAATTTCACTGATACTATCACTTACTGATTTTGTCTTCTTGATTCCGTGAAAATTTCATTAATTTTTAAATATTAGAAATATGAGAAGAATCCTACCTTAAGGCTGAAATAAGGAGGCGGGGCCTAATTTATACAGGAAAAGTTTACTGTGACGTCACACTAAAATATGACTTTTATGTGTTCCTCATAATACCAGAAAATGAAATGATTTGCAACTTTAAACTGCATTAGCATAAAAAACAACAATAAAACTTATCAATGCATTTAAAAAAGTTGCTATAAATACCATGAAGCTGGTTATAAACAAATCACTGATCTCGATGAACTTGTCAATCATGACGTTATATTGGTAAAAATGACGTATTTCATGTACTGTGAGATGCAGATTTAGGAAATTTTTAACAAAGAAAAATGCGTTTTAGTATAAAACAGAATATTGTTTACAGGTTTTAAATAGGCTATTAATACCAATGTATATCCTTTGTTTAGTGCGATTATTCATTAAATATCGAGAGAATGTATTTAAATAAATTTGTCGTGTTTTTATGTCCAGGTTAGGTATATTTTACATCGAAGTGCTTCATTAAATCGTTCTTTTGCAAGGGCATACACTAAATAAATCTTAACCATTTTTTGAATATAAATAAAGGATATGTTTCTTAACTTGAAAAGTGCTGCTGCTTTCTTTAAATCCAGAGGGTGATTTTATAAGCACACAAAATATTTGGTAAAAGTCAAACAAATTTCGACATGCATGTGCCTTTTCACTTGAATTTTAACTGTTAAAGCACGAATTCTATTTAAAGCAGCAGCATTTTTCAGAAACTACAAAGTATGCAGAAATAATTAATAGCTTGAATTTTAAATTTCAACTAGGGTATGCCTTTGCGATATTGAAATTTGTTCATGACCTACATTCAGTACACAAACTATGCATTCATCACGTGACTGTCCATCGATGGGACCTAACTTCATACAGTACAGAGTGGGTTATACTATGCTACTTCCATAAGTATTTAAGTTCTGTGTTAATAAAACAGATTAATTAAAGTAAATTCAGTTTTAAAAAATCCCCCCTTTTTTGCACGTCTATTTTCCGTTGATTTCTCATAGTAGGCCTTACATGTAACAGTGCTGCGTACTCAATAGAAAATTATACTAATCCTGACTAACCAATAAGTGTGTTATTACATTTTGCGTTCCTGCCATTTGCTTAATCTTGACGCAAAATATAATAACGCAAAATGTAATAATCCAAAAATCTTGCTATAACATTTTTCTTTATTACATTTTGCATTGACATCGACACAAAATGTAATTACGCAAAATGTAATAATCCCAAAAGTTATTACATTTGGCGTTAGTCAGACATTCCAAAAACCACCAAAATGTTTATCCTTCTTTTCAAGTTAATGTAAATGTAAAGATGCACAGGTACACAAACTTCAAAAATGACTTTACTGTAGATTTCGAAATATTTAATATAATTATACAAAAGACTAGACGTATATATAGTATATTGTTTTGTACTTGTGCAAGAGTGGTTCATGTATTGTATATATACATTATTTGAAAGCGTACATTACATTAGAAAAAGGAGGCTTATTACAGTAGATGATGTATTTTTATTATAATTTTACACTCATTGTCTAAATTTGAAAAAAAAATGTTATATTATAGTTTCCAGGAAAAAACTTCAGCCATTCAGGCTTTTCTTTCAAAACAAAAACTAGTTTTTATTACTATATTTAAACAAGAGGCCCAGGGGCCACAGCGCTCACCTGAGCACATCAGCTAGGAAAAAACACATATCAGACCGGACCTGAAATTTAACTTAAGTTGGCGGGGGGCTTGAATTTTAACCCCAAAGGGATCATAATTTGAACGAACTAGAATCTACATTACCTGAGGATGATTCCATACAAATATAACTAATCCTGGCTTTGAAGCACTTGAAAAGAAGATTTAAAAAGGTTTCCCTATATATTTCTATGTAAAACTTTGGACGGCCATTTTGGCCCCGCCCTACCCCCGGGGGTCATGACTTGAACAAATTTCAATCTACACTACCTGAGGATAATTTCACATGAGTTTCATCTTTCCTGTCCCAGTGGTTCTTGAGAAGAAGATTTTTAAAGATTTTTCCTATATATTCCTATGTAAAACTTTGATCGGCCATTTTGGCCCCGCCCTACCCCCGGGGGTCATGACTTGAACAAACTTGAATCTACACTACCTGAGGATGATTCCACACGCGTTTCATCTTTCCTGTTCCAGTGGTTCTTGAGAAGAAGATTTTTAAAGATTTTTCATATATATTCTATGTAAAACTTTGATCGGCCATTTTGGCCCCGCCCTAACCCCAGGGGTCATGACTTGAACAAACTTGAATTTACACTACCTGAGGAAAATTTCACATGAGTTTCGTCTTTCCTGTCCCGGTGGTTCTTGAGAAGAAGATTTTTAAAGATTTTTCCTATATATTCCTATGTAAAACTTTGATCAGCCATTTTGGCCCCGCCCTACCCCCGGGGGTCATGACTTGAACAAACTTGAATCTACACTACCTGAGGATGATTCCACATGAGTTTCATCTTTTCTGGCCCAGTGGTTCTTGAGAAGAAGATTTTTAAAGATTTTTCCTATATATTCCTATGTAAAACTTTGATCGGCCATTTTGGCCGCGCCCTACCCCCGGGGGTCATGACTTGAACAAACTTGAATCTACAATACCTGAGGATGACTCTACGTGAGTTTCATCTTTCCTGTTCCAGTGGTTCTTGAGAAGAAGATTTCTAAAGATTGTTCCTATATTTTCCTATGTAAAACTTTGATCAGCCATTTTGGCCCCGCCCTACCCCCGGGGGTCATGACGTGAACAAACTTGAATCTACACTACCTGAGGATGATTCAACATGAGTTTCATCTTTCCTGTCCCAGTGGTTCTTGAGAAGATGATTTTTAAAGATTTTTCCTATATATTCCTATGTAAAAATTTGATCGGCCATTTTGGCCCCGCCCTACCCCCGGGGGTCATGACTTGAACAAACTTGAATCTACACTACCTGAGGATGATTCCACATGAGTTTCATATTTCCTGGCCCAGTGGTTCTTGAGAAGAAGATTTTTAAAATATGCATCCAAATTTTCATTTATTCCCAATATTCTCCCCTTGAATGAGGGCGTGGCCTTTCATTTGAACAAACTTGAATCCCCTTCACCAAAGGATACTTTGTGGCAAGTTTGGTTGAAATTGGCTCAGCGATTCTTGAGAAGAAGTCGAAAATGTGAAAAGTTTACAGACAGACGGACAGACAGACGGACAGACGGACGCCGGACAAAATGTGATCAGAAAAGCTCACTTGAGCCTTCGGCTCAGGTGAGCTAAAAAGTACTAGAATTAAAATTGATTTTACTTTACCTCCTAAACATTTCTTTGAAACTTACATGCTTCTTTGTTTTAACATATATATATATATATATATAAACTTTTTGAAAAGTCAAAGAATAAAAAAAATTACCTGGAGTACAAAAAGTAACTTACTTTTAATTAGTCTAAATGAAATTTATATTGCCAGTAATAACAAGATGAAGTATCACTAGTTGCTACTAGGTTTAAAAAATATCATTATACTAGACTAAACTAAAAGACAAACAAACATTAAAACTATGTGTTTGAATATGTTTTTATTGGTATTCCCCATCACTGTTATTAAATGTTTCAACTATTACCAGTGATAACAGAATATCAAAAACATGATTTGTTAAAAGAAAAGCAGATAAATTAAACTTTTTCAAAAAAGTATAAGGTCATTGCCAAAGCTGCATATTACGTTTTTTGATTGAGAGAAAAAAAACCCATAGGGATCATGCTTCATTACTATCTGATTCATCTGTAGAATCAGACTTTAAAACATGGTATTGAGGAGATGGATGAGACAGAAATGTGCTACTAAGAGACCTTCCGTCAGATGGAAAACCTCGTGTGTGTGATCTAGCATAGTCCTCGTTTGCTAGATTAGCTATGAACATCACATCTGGTGGTTCATATCCTTCATTTTGATAAGCGAGCACGGTTGCTCTCAGACTATGGGGTGCGTACCTATTTATTACACCAGCATCCTTGCATATTTGAGGAAGAATTGTTCCAAAAGTTCGCTTTGCAATTGGTTTTGCCGTTAACCATTCTTCGTTTACGTCCATCCAAACATATTTTCTGTACTTATTGAAAGCCGAATTGCAGTTCTGTCTGTTTTCTCGATCATTAGTTTCAGTAATTTTACTGGACAAATACCACCGTCTGACCCCACAGCATACAGCCTCCTTTTCAATGACCCTTGGAAACTCCGTGATTGTCTCCTAATGTCCTCCTAAAGGTTTAATTATTGCATATTCACCAATCCCATCGGTTTTGAATTCAAAACTATCCATTTTAAGCTGATGAAAAAATTCCATCAGATTGGTCACATAATGAATCGTCAGGAAATACCATACTGCCTGTCGTAAGATAACAGCCGATTCTGGTGCTTGTTGAAGGTAAGTAGATATTTTTTAAGGTCATCAGGATCTATCAGCGGTGGCTGTTTGGTTGATTTTGCTAACCCAAGGCGTTTCTTTCCTTGAATAGCCCTTCCAGTATTCCATTAGAAGCTCGGAACTCTTCTCCTTTAACAATGTCTATTTGTCTTTTCAGATCAAAACGATGACGGTTAATGGCGGATCGGATGCTTCTTAAAGTGTTTTACTGATAAATGGTCTCATCTGCGTTGTGCGATTTAGGCCTGGCCTCACAGTAAAATCGAGATAGGAGATTGCACAGCGTGGAGGGATCTACATTTTCCATATCTAATTCTTTCCCAAAACATTCTTTGTTCCAGTCTGAAACAGAAAGTAGATTGACGACAATACAGTTCATCTAAGTCAAACTTGCTTATATTCTAATAATAATAATACTTAGATGCTTGGATATGATTATACACAGGTTTTTTTTTGCTCTAGAGATGATAATAATTGTAAACAAACATCAAGTGGTTGTTAAGAAGAAGATTTTTATAGACTCCACGTTCTTTTTATCTTTTCCAGACTATCTCCCCTTGTTACGGGAACTGGCTCTTCATTTTGATAATTTAAGCTCCCCTTCACCCATGGATGTTTCGACCAAATTTGGTTAAATTAGGCCGAGTGGTTCTTGAGAAGTTGAAAATGTGAAAACTTTTCACACGGATGAACAGACAGCTAGACGGACGTACGGACGACGGACAACGGGCTTTCAGCTTAGGTGAGCTAAAAAACTAGAAAAGTTTTGAATTGCAGGGAAAGCAATTTACATAATATGTAATATGTACAATAGAGATGTCTGAAATACAATAAATGAGAAGTTATTTCCCTTAGTAAAAAAATGTATATTTTTAAAATCCTTTTACTTTATGATTTT
>NW_026919477.1:0-15792 GCF_032062105.1 Saccostrea cuccullata
CATTACATGGTATTAAAAGGAAATTATTATCTTTGAGGTCAATAATGGTGTAACAGTTTTCTTTTTACATATATTATAATCTGCCCCTTTTCATCCTTATGAATATAAATTGTGTTTGAGATTGTGAATTTTTATGTGATTTTAGATATCATATGCATTCCAGGATGGTGACTGAAGCTCATCTTTGTAAACACCTAAATGCCTAGAATGGACTTCAAAACAGATTCTGAAAGTTTAACCAGTGTAATCTTGAATATGGTAATACTCTTAAAAAGGAATAAGATTTTCTGATCATATTGCTTTGAGACTTGCAAATACTACATGTAACTTGAAGCTTTTCATGTAAAATTTGAAATGCAATTGAGTTTGACGAATTTCATACTACTAAGAGTTATCTCCCCTTGTCGGCGTAACTCTCATTTTTCCCACTTTGTCCTTTGTAAGTTACCTGTTATTATTTTCAATCTTCAAACTTTATTGGACAATTTAGATCTGTACCTGTATGGCTGTATAAATTGCCAAAGTATGGGGCAACATGAAAATCTTAATGAACATATTCATTACAGATTTTATTTTTAAGATACTGACCAATAAATTTGGTAAGGTTACAGAGGGAAAACAGGGCCTTACGCCAGATTGACCCCACAAAGGAGAATAACTTTTGTAAAGGTTCATTCTCTATAAGGCCATTTTCCCCCCTACGATAAAATCACTTTAAAATGTGATTTTATATAACTATAATCATTCTAGTTCATGATTTTGATGTTTGTTTTTCAACATCGATCATCTCAGTCACGTGATTTAGGGATAAAAAATGGCTGTCAGTTAAAGAAAAATTGAGGGTAGGTCTATTTAAATCAAGTTTCTATGCATGTTTTTGAATGTAAATGATCAAAAATTGTTTATTTATGTCGGAAATACATCAGACCTAAGTAGTAAAGTCGAAGATTTTTTAAATTTAAGGTTCAAGATATTTTTTATGACAAGACTTCTAATGCATCAATCTTTACGAAATTCACACTGTATGGTGCTGAAAAAAGTTTGATTTGCAATTTATTGAAAAGTATTATATCATATATAATTATATTGTAATTGTATATCGTTTCTATAGATGTGGTAATTATTTTACGCATAAAAACATGTTAGAAATGAGGTTTCTAAGTTTCTATTGAACTCTAAAAGTTATGTATCAAATGTTAAAAGCACTGAATGGATTTTGATTGTGATTAAATAAAACTGAAGTAGTAGTTAAGAAAAGAAATTCAACAATTGCAAAAAAATAAAGAATTAACAGCATAAGAATATCAATCCAAGTATATGTTGACTATCCATATATACATGTAAATAGTCAATACATATATAACTCAGAGCGGTTGCATCTCGGATATACATATCTAATTAAAATCAAATAACGTCGTAAAATGGCTTTGCTTTTATTCAATTACTCTTGCTGCACGATAAATTCAATTAAAAATGCCTTCTAAACTTTATGTATTAAAAAGTATAAAAAGTTAAGACCCTCCCCTCCCCCCCCCCCCCCCAGCCCCGCCTCGTGTGTAACAGCACATTCTAAAATGGAGCAGAATTTAAGCAGTTCCATCAACTATGCATATCAGATTCTGAAGTTTTCGTATTAACTAGTATACAGACTTAAGAGTTCTACAACATCCCAGGTACAAAATGGACCCTTGGGGTTTGATGCTCATTTCCCGTTCTTGAAACCTGTAGGTTAAATTCAGTCTCTTTCCCAGTGCAGCGTCAAAAACTTGTTTAACACGGACAGTGACAGTTCCCTACCTAAGTCTTTAGCATTTAAAGTAAATGTCATGGGTCTTTTGGATATTATCTTTTTTTTTTTTACAAAAAAGGGTCCCGTCCTGCGTTGGGCGTTGATTATTATTGCAACTATGCATAAACACTTGACCTTAATTGGATGATTCCTTTATCTGGTTGAAAATCATTAAATGGGGTAAAGCAACATTCATTTTTCAATCACATAACACATTGAGGAATCACCCTCCACTTTATTAGTTTATTTTCTAAGATAGGACTAATGTTATCGTTACCTATGTCGATGATATCAAACAAGTGTGATGAATAGATTTAGTCCTCTCAATATAAAGACTCAGTTAACAAAATATGGATCACGTGATACTCGTACGGAAGTGTCCATATACAAATTTTGTGTGTACCCATATTTAAAAAGTCTATAGTACAAATAATAAATGTATGTTGCCACTTCAACAAAGATTATAATTGCTTTTATCATTTCTAGAACATATATAGGACTCATAAGGAAATACAAAGTATATTTGCAGAACTCATAACGAAGTTCAAAGAAGTAGCATATATAGATATACTAAACTATCATTATAAAAATAAAAGATAACTCATATTCACACCTTTTATTCTATAAAAAGTTCTTATTTCTTAATTTTTATTAGACATTTCAAAGAAACGTCTCCACTTGTAATTTCATGACATCCAGTCTTCTCAGTCCTTTGATTTTTGGATTTTTAAGTAAAAGTTAACTTTTTTTTTTTTAGTAAATATGCATGGCTGATATAAACCTTAGTAAATCAACAGAAAATTGTAATATAACCAAAAGTTTATAAAAAGAAATAATCTACATAAGCTGATATCCTTCATTGTGAGTAGTTAGCTTTTTCTCCAAATATCGTAAAAATGAAGTGAAAAGTTTTTATTCAGATGTCATAACCACCTTTAACCAAGTTCATAATTTGGTAGTCACTTTTTATGTTTATAAGAAATTTACATTCAGATTTTGGTGTTGGTTAAAGGTGGTTATGACATGCGTAGGAGTTATCTAACACAGCCACCCTCTTGTGTTTTCCCATTACTCTAATGCTAATACGGACCGATAATACCTTACTTTGTGACCCTATATCATTAAAAATACTATTGTATAATTCACCAACCAATATTTATCATTAAATTAGAACACAAGTCTATTGATTTATGCAATTTTTAAGGGGAAAAATACTATCTGAAAATTTGAAGTCACTGTAGGCCGCAAAACGGCCTTATAGAGAATTTTTTTTTAACATATATTTTTTTTAATCTCAAGGACAAAAAGTATTCACTTGGAACACACACAAAAACAGATTGGTCCATGCCAAGCTAAAGATTAATGCAGAAGGTAAGTTCAATTTTTCATTTCGTAACTCCTTCTGGTTTTATCCAGATCGGACCATACATATAAGTTAAGTCAGCTTCAGTATAATATAAGATTATAATGGAGATAACGAACAGTATTCAATCTCAAAGTCCATAAAACAATACAAATTAAGAGCAGAGCAAACACGGACCCCCGAAACATCAGAGGTGGGATCAGGTCGTAATAAAACACTTATTTACTTACGATTCGGAAAATAGCTTGTTTATCATCTCCCTCGACAGCAAACCATCTTCCTCGGCTGCATCTTGGGGAATAATTGCTGTCTGGGGGACGATGAAACTAGATATTGTCCTCATAGCCAGTAAATAGGTGTACATGTATACTGTTTTTAGGTCTTCTGAGTCAAAGGCTCAAAGAGCTAATGCTGTGGCCATCTGTGCAGTGTGCATTAACTTTTTAGAATGTGGGCCATAACTCAAGATCCCCTTGGACAATCATTGTCAAATTTGTCACAGGGCATCCTTGGCCCAAGGGCTACCATTTAAACTAAAACTAGAGTTTGGACCCTTATACAAGGGGATATGATCAGGAAAATAATACCAAAAGCACTTTATATTGGCCTAGAATTATTTAACTTTGTCTGAGTTGAGGCATCCTGGGTTTTTGGAGAATGTCGACAAAAAGTAGGTCACCATGACCTACTTATAGCTCTATTGAAATATCTTCAGTCCTAACTGGCTAAGAATGATCAAACTTTCTCGGTTGATGTATTCTGGGTCTTATAAACTTAGAGGCTTCAAATACTAGTGATAGATTGTACAATTTATCAGAAGAGCAATTCAAGGCCCTTGGGTTTCTTGTTGCCCATAGTCATACACTGTGCTCTGTCTGGTAAAATTTTAGCATTTACAGCCCCCCTCCCCCCGCACCATCCAACCTAAGGGGAGAGTTAACCCATCAAAATTATTCAAAATTGTATTTTTTTAATTGGACATCAAGTAAACTGTTAGCAAGATTTTAATAAGCATTGAATTCTACTAAAACTAGTTTTAATTGTAACGGGGACCATTACAGATGTTACCCAAACGCTCCCAAAATCCTTTTTTTTGTGCCATTTTCCTTTAAGACATTTTTAAAATATGCTCAGTATCAAAGGATTCCATATAAGAATTATTAAAGCTAAAATGATACCGACTATATGTCATTTAACTCATTGCACGCACAAGCACGTGCATGCACGTGCAAGATGATCATGGCATGTTGTCTAAATCATTAACATTTCTTTATGTTTTGAGAATCAATATGACAAATCATAAAATTATAAATGTTACCGTTTTTCAAATATATTGGTCATTTTGCGTATTGTGCACGTGCAAGCATGCGTGTCCTTGCATTCAATTCTGATAGCAGTAGTAATTCTTCATACTATCCATATTCTAAATTTCATCCCGTTCTGTTGAGAACCAAGAAAATTATAGGCATTTAAAGTTTCAGCCAATCAGATTGCAGCACATGTGCATGCTTTTATGATAATTCTTATATATCAGGCTGTAGATCTTTATAATGTATGACTATGTGTAAAATTTTAAAGGATTTTGTCAAAAAACAAGAAAGATATTGGGTTTAGTTTCAGCCAATCAGAGCAAAGCGCACGTGCAAGTGCGTGAGATTTTGCTATTTTGACCATGTCGTCATGTCCATACTACTAATATATCCTCATATTATGAGTTTCAAAGCCATTCATCAAAAAAAGAAAAGTTGCAGCTATATTTATTATATTGGTCACATGTTCACGTGCACGCTCTTGCAAGCAAGTGCGCGCAAAATGACCTTGATTCCACAAATCTACATAACAGTCTACCTACCCTAAAAAGGTTTTACCTACATCGGACGTACAATTTACAAGATCATTCCCGGACAAAAAAGTACCCAGGAAGAAGAAGAAGAAAAATAATAATAACTAGATGAGATCTCGTTGCGAGCAACGAGTAGGTCTTCCGTCCGATTTTTCGATAAGATATAATTTTGACAATGATCTTTGTTAAATCATAATGATATCAAGATGTCTCTCCTTTGATTAAATTCTTTTACGTTCTATATAATGCATATTTAGAATGGTTGTATAATGTTTAAAAGACAACACTGAGCATCTTTTACTCGATACCGCTTATCAAAATATCGTTTTAGAGATATAAAGAATCCAAGAATGAGCATTTTGGTCCCTAATGGCCCCTTATTATGTAGCATATTATCACGATTTTACAATGCATTGATGCAGATTGTTATGATAAACATTTTCGTTTCAGTTATTTATAACAAAAAATTGATAAATAAAGAGTTATAGATGAGAGACTTTTGGCCCCTGTTTGCCCTTTATTTGAGGGGTCAGACCCCTTTTATATCAATTGATAGAAAATCTAATTCTGAACAACTTTTATTATCTATCTTTTAACAAATTATTGATAGGTATCAAGATATCAGAGAAAACGTGTTAAATTTTGCGAGATATTTCCGAGCCTATTTTTCGACTCAGGCTAGCTTCAACGCCTTTTGCGCTGGAAAGATATAGACTCGAAAAAGCAATTCAGCAATCCTTCCTCTACCTTCACTGAAAATCTCAAGTCAATATCTTCATTCGTTTTTCAGTGATTGCCAGGACAAGCCGACCCTCTAAAAATCAGTAAATCGTCCATATCTCACGACCGGAAGTGACGACGTACATATAAAAAATTTCCAATAAGGTTCAGACCAATGTCTATCAGATCTGAGAGTTTCGTGAAAATCGACCAAGCCGTTTCCGAGAACTCGCTTGCACAAAATCGGTAAGAAAAAAAATAATAATAATAATAATAGGGAAAAAGAAACCGAACGAAAACAATAAGGTCTTCCGTTGGAGACGGAAGACCTTAACTAGGGCTAATTGTAACGGGAACCGTTACAGATGTTCCCCAAACGCTCCCCAACTCCCTTTTGTTCCATATTCTCAGAAAGTTGCATCAAATAATAAAGAATAAGACATACGCGATATATTTTAGACTTTAACAAAGTTAAATCCAAAAGTATTCAGTTTCAGCATTGCACGCATGCGCATTTGAATGCATGTGCTAATGACCATATCATTTTGTCTACATGATTTATATATTTTAATATACTAAATATAACAGCATTTAATCCAAAAATATGTTTAATCTGGTGTATTTGTAATTCTACTCATTTCACGTGCACGCACGTGTATGCATGTGCATAATGACCATACCCTTTTTTAGGAGTCCATTATGTTATCTATGTTCTGAATCCCGTCCTGTTTAGTTGAAAACCAAGGGAGTTATAGCCATGAATAATTTTAAACCAATCAGATTGGCAGCGCACGTGCATGCGCTGATTTTATGAAAATTATTTATATAAATCAAGATATCCTAAAGCATGCCTATGTTTTAAATTTCAGAGCATTTCGTCAAAAAACAAAAAAGATATTGAGAATATTGTTTCAGCCAATCAGAGCGAAGCACACTTTCATGCACGTGCAAGCATGTTCATGATAACAATATCTAATTCTAGGAGTCTATAATGTCCGTCTATGATCTAAATCCCATGCTGTTTGTCTGAAAAACAAGGGAGTTATAGCCATTTAAAGTTTAAGCAAAAACAGATTGAAGCGCACGTGCATGCACGTGCTTTCATGACAATTATTATATATCATATTATAGGGCATCCTAAAGTATACTTATGTTTTAAATTTCAAAGCATTTCCTCGAAAAACAGAAAAGATATTGAGATTTTTGTTTCAGCCAATCAGAGCGAAGCGCACGTGCATGCGCGTGAGTTCGTGCTAATTTGACAGTGTCACATTATCTACACTATTGATATGTCTTTATATAATGAGTTTCAAATCATTTCATCAAAAAATGTAAAAGTTATAACATTCTGGCCTTTAGCTGCCTAATTATGTAATATACGATATCAAAATCATACATACAGTTGTAGATTGTTGAGATAAACATTTTTGCTTCAGTAATGTATAACAAAATATTGACTGTAAAAGAGTTATCGAAAATTCGACTTTTAGCCCCTCTCGGCCCTTAATTTGAGTGCCAAGCCCCTTTTTCTTGATCTCATCTTGAAGCTCTTAAAATTTTGAACACTTTCGTTTCAATAGTGATTTCCAGAGATTGTTGATTTTCGAGTTATTCGGAAAAGAAAATATTTTGACTGAGATATTAGTTAAAAGAGGACGTTAAGTTTTTCAATTAACGAAAGTTTCTGATTTTTATCACGATACTCTGAACATCTTGTTCAATATGGCTTATAAAAATGCTCCCCCTTTTCGAGAAAAATTAGCATTTTGGCCCCTTGGAACCCTTATTACGTGGGATATAACCAAAATTTTATGATATATTGTTGCAAATCATTCAGATGATTACTTTTGCTTCAGTAATGTAAAACAAAATATTGATCATTACAGAGTTATAGATAAAAGACTTTTGGCCCCTCTGAGCCCCTAATTTGAGGGGTCAGTCCCATTTTCGTGGTATCAAACGAAAGGTCTTCTGATTTTGAAGATTTTTTGTTCATTTTTTATTCAGCCCAGATTATTTTCGTTCTGGAGAGTGAAAGGAAATATTTAGGGATCACCTCTCCAAGGCCTTAATGGGGCCGTTTTACAAAAATTCAAAGTATGCATATTGTTAAGAGCAATATTCTGACCATCTTTTGTTCAATATTGCTTATCAAAATATTCCCCCGTTTTGAGATATAAAGCATCAAAGATTTGACATTCTGGCCCCTTGTGACCCCTAATTACGTAACATATGATCAAAATTTTATCAAGTATTGTTGCAAATTGTTACGATTAATACTTTTGCTACAGTAATGTATAACAAAATATTGATCATTAGAGAGTTATAGATAAAAGACTTTTGGCCCCTCTGTGCCCCTAATTTGAGGGGTCAGCCCTATTTTCTTGGTATCAAATGAAAGGTCTTGGGATTTGGAAGATTTTTTGTTCTATAATTATTCTTAGTTTTATATTAGTTGTTGATTTTTGCTTATTTGATATTTTTTGGGGCCACCCCTACAAGTCCTTAATGGGGCCGTTTTACAAAAATTTAAAGTTATCTAATTTTGTGAGATATTTCTGAGACATTTTTTCGGGTCCTACCGAGCTCCTGCGCCTTTTCCGCTAGAAAGATTCGAAGACCTAATTACAACTCACGTACAACAAACGTTCCTTTACTTTCACTGAAAATCTTAAGTTTATATCTTAAGTGGTTTCGGAGGAGTTTCCAGGACAAGCCGACCCTCTAAAAATCAGAAAATCGACCATATCTCATGACCGGAAGTGAGATCATCAAAAAGAAAAAAAACCTATCAAGATCAAATGAATATCTTTCAGATCTGAAAGTTTGGTATAAATCGGACAAGCCATCTCTGAGAAATCGCTTGCACAAAATCGGTTGTAAGAAAAATAATAATAAATAGGGAAAAAGAAACCGAACGAAAACAATAAGGTCTTCCGTTGGAAACAGAAACCTAACTAGATGCGTTCTTGTTGCTAGAGCAACAAGTGGTCTTGCGACCGACTTTTCCTTAGAGTTCTATGCTGCATCATCCCATGAAATAGATTTCAGAATGTATTTTTTTGTTTACGTTTATTCACAGCAGTCTCTAAACATACATCATGGCAACATACAGGTATTCCTCAAAATATCTCAAAAAATAGCTTTTAAAAACCGGCAAAATATTCCATGCGTGTTATAAAAGATATAAAAGTCATTTGCAACTCAAAAAAGACATAAACAAAGAAAAATACTGAACACATATTTAGTTCGGTCATATCTTTTCAATGTATGCACGCATCAAAATACTGAACACATATTTAAATTCTCATAAGACATTCTATCAACCCTGAAAATTTTAAAGAAAAATATTGAAAAACAAAAAAGTTGAGAAATGGGACTTTTTGAATTCACTTCCGTTTGCGACCGGAAGTGCCGATGACGAAAAATTAAACTCGTTGCTAATAATGGAGTTCCATGTTCTATCACCTCGATGAGTTTCACTTTCATATCTTTAGCCGTTTTCGAGAAAACTGCTGTACAAAATGCCTTTTAAAAAATACAAAAATCCCCAAAAATCGCGAACGAAAGTGAGATTTGAAAAAATGAAAAACAGGTCTGGAGATATTCTCATGATGCATCAAGCCTGTAAAAATCTTTCTAATCCGTCCACCCACAGCTGAGATATCGCCCTAACTATGAAAAAAAGAAAAATAATAATAACTAGAGCAAAGCTCGTTGCAAAGCAACGAGTAGGTCTTCCGTCCTGTTTGACCGGAAGTAGCTTTAATTTTTAACAAAAAATAAGAAATAACGCCTAAAAATGGTTTGAATCATCTAAAGCTATGTTGATTAATGCAGATATAAGCAATTTTTGCTACTTCCGGTTAAACCGGAAGTGACAATGACGGACGGAAAATTAAGTTTTATGCTTCCAGTGACACATGTTACTCCAAAACTTTTCAAGAATGGCAAAAATACGCGTTTTTCGACTACTTCCGGTTTGGCCGGAAGTGACGACTCCGGCGGAAGTGACAACAACGGACGGAAAATTAAGTTTAAGGCTTCCAGTGACATATGTTACCCCAAAACTTGTCAAGAATGGCAATAATACGCGATTTTAGACTACTTCCGGTTTGGCCGGAAGTGACGACGCCGGACGTATTATTTTGAATACAGTAGATTAACCTTGACATTTTGAACAACTTTGCTTCTTTGAGGTATTACAAATTCTCAATACTTTTTGAGATATAAAGGAAAAACTTTGGCCCCCTTGGCCCTTAATTTTAGGGGCCAGCCCTTTTTCGAGATATCGTTTGAAAGATCTTTAAATTCTACACTTCTTTTGTTCTACATGTTTTAACAAAATATTTCTAGATAAAAAGTTATCGTAGAAAAGGTGTTAAAATGTTTGAAATTCTTGATAGGACTTTTTTCGGACCATAGCCAGCGTCGGCGCTTCGTACTTCCGGTGGTTGAGATATACCAAATACATATCTCCAAAAGTTGCTCTATCAGCACTGAAAATTTCATGCTTCTGCGCTGAGTGCTTTTTGAGAAAACTGCCGGACAAAATGACCCTCTAAAACTCACTAAATCGCGAAAAACTCTGAACCGGAAGTGACGTCATCAAATTAAAGAAAAACACCTTAAGTTTATGTCATTTGTCATCAATGCTGAAAGTTTCATGAAAATCCATCGACACATTTACGAGAAATCGCGTGCACAAAATCGGTAAGAATAATAATAATAAGAAAAGTTGAAAAGAAACAACAGAAAAATAAGAAGGTCTTCCGTTGAAACGGAAGACCTTAATAAAAAACAGACGAATAATAGTAAGGTCTTCCGAAGGAAATCGGAAGACCTTAACTAGATGCGATCTCGTTGCGAGCAACGAGTAGGTCTTCCGTCCGATATCTAATGGTATAAGACCAGTGTTGAAATAATTGCATTGATAGGATTAAAAATAAAACTAAAGATGTCAAAAAGGCACGAGAATTCTTCAAAATATGTTTAGAAACGAATCCCCAAGACAGCCGTTTTGTTTGCAAATACGTCAGAGTCAGCCATTTTTGTCACAAGTGATCTACATATTGACGTCATTTTCACAATTTGACGTCAAAACGTGGGGCAAAACTTTTCATTACAAAAATATTAAAAGAACATGTGTACGATTCTATGTATGCTAAATTTTAATCTGACTTGTATTGTGGTTTTTTAAATAGAGAGATAGTTAGCGACTTTTTTATTACCCCTCTTACTAATATATTCCTACATAATTTCTTACTTTAAGAGTCCAACAGTTTGACTGTTTCCTCCGACTGTGTGTCAAAAATGTCGATGTAGACTTTTAAAAAAGACTGTTGCCCGATGACATCAATTGGCGCTAAACTAAGCTATTTGCTCGATGATGTTAAGTGACGCTAAACTATGCTATCTTTTCATTTGGGAAAGGTATAAAAAAAAACAGTTGTTGCCCGTGGTCTACGGACTTGGACAACAGCTTACAACCCGATCCAACAGATCGATTGTTTCCCTCTACCCAAGTCAACAAATGTATGATGTTTTTATGTTAAAGAAGATATCTCGCCTCAGATCGTCAAAATAAGATGTCTTCAATTTATTATGTTATACTACTTTAATTCTATAAAACAGCTACTTGGATATTAATTGAGGAAAGTTTTTTCTTACTAGAAAACCATAGTTTCGTGCCAGGTTTAGAATAAATAAAGCCTCCCAACGTTTATCAAATGAAAATCCCCTAATGTATTAACTGGACAATACAGTAGACAGATTCCTGCAAGGGGAGGGAACAGGTACATGTACTTGTAGAGTTACATTGACATCATAATTAAATAACGAAACCTGGTGGAAACTGACTTTAATGGTTAATGAATAATTCCTGAAATTCCGATTGTTTTCTTTTATTCACAAAATGAAAAGAATACAATTAATTTTGAATATCCATGCTAGTCAACCTGTATGTAAACTTGAGTTCTTTAATGTCGATTGAAACCAGTTCTTTGAGACCTTGTAATTTTCTTACTTTCATGTAATAAACTTTTTTTTTCGAAATATAATTAATAGTGAATTGGATTTAATTTAGGAATATAATGTGAAACAGGAAAAGATGAATTCAATTTTTCTATCATTTCAGCAGTGAATCGGCATACTGGATTCTTTCTGTGTACTAATTCAATGATTCATTGCGTATACCTCCTTCACGCTCTGTGATTCAAGTATTTACCCAAAAATCGACAATTAAAGTAGGTACAATTACTTGTCCGGAGCAGGTGATGAATATTATCACATGACCCATGGAATAGCTTTGTAAAACACGAAGGATCCTCAAGTAACCACAGTTTGTGAGATTCATGAACCAACCTTTGCAACGATTGAAGTATGTGAATTAAAAGTGATAGATTTAACTCTGCCCAATGAATAACAAATTTCCAGATATTTCTTTTTATCTTCATAAGCACTTGTATAAACAAAGTTTTTCATATAATTTCTACTTAAAGGCAAAATGCATTTTCTTTTACAAATAAATTATCATATATTCTTGTATTATTTAAATACCATTAACAAGCAAAAAAAAAAAACTACATGTGTATATGCATTATCATTGTCTTTTGATTAATTAGTCCTGTTCAGGTTGTCCATCACTTAATAACAGCAAGACGTGCATATTCTGTGATCTAAGATGTCGCAATGGACATCGCAATCATGTATCTATTGATGCAGAATTTATGGATGGGTCCACTTGTAAGAGCAAGACAAATTTTATTAACAAAAAAACTTTAGCTACAAGTGACTTTAAAATATGTACACGTAGTTTTTATGTACATGTAAATACAGATTTAATGTTTGACAAAAAGGTAATCACTACGTTTATGGCACATTCCTACGAATACTCGTTAGAGAAATAAGGTAAACGAAATAAACATAATTATGAAGTTTCCTCCAGACACAAAATTATTTCAATCTTATCTTAGAATATTAATATTAATTTTTATGTTTGAAATTGTAAGAACGCCAATTCTTCAGAATGAGGTAGAATCAACAGAATTATATTGACATGCGACTGAATTCTATTACGGTAATTCCACCCTCCTATGATGTCATAGGTTTTTGCAAAAACTGTATTTAGTTTAATTTCATACCTTATAGAAAAATATCCCTTGGAAGAATGCTTTTCAATAGGTGTAATGATAAATATTGTTAAATAAAAGAATTTTAAAAATGTATATTTTCTTTATTTCATCAATTTTTCAATCTTTAAAAAATGTTGACAAGGGCAATAACTCCTTCTCTGATATCTTCTTTCTTTATTGTACTTCAAATGTAAAATAGTTTCCCTGATATTTAAAACTCAAAAGTATCTTTTAAGTAGGTAGTATTTAGGAACACTCAGCATCAGAATTATGCATCTTAACCAGTTTTTACATATTTTTCTCAATACTTTTTACAAAAAATGGACAATTTTTTATGTTGACATACACTTCTGTATATTTATGTTTCGCATCTTAAATAATATGGTGACCTTTACATTTTTTGCAATAAATGGAAAGTTTAAAGTATACTAAATGAAAATAAATGCAGTTTTTGTACTTTGAACCTATAAAATAGTGAGGGTGGAAACTCCTTAAATGCATGAAATGTATAACCATGCATAGCAAACAGTGTTCAAGATCAAAGGTCCATAAAACAAAACAAAATAGGGACAGAACAAATACGGAACTCCAAAGCACCAGGAGTGGGATCACGTGCCAAGGAGGAGTGATCATTCCATCTCAAACGGTAACATTCGCCCTGTGCTCTTTATCATGATAGGGAAATAACGGATAAATCCGCCGTCAATTTTTAATTCAGTGTATAGATAATGTTAATGCACTAACAATTAATATGAAAAACGCTGCTCAGCATTTGACTCAATGATATATTGTATTTGCTGACAAGGTCATTGTATCGAACATAGAACGTACGAAATGATGACTTTAAACGAGACTGTTGATATTCATGATTCATCAACTTGTGTAAACATCAATAAGTACGATTGCACTTAGAGCAGGGGATCATCGTTTCTTTTGAAAATGGGACTCAGTTTCCTATTTTAGCACGAGCATTAATCGACTGATTAATCGTCTTTGTTTTACATCTAACGATATTGCTGTTTGAGAATGATCCCTCACTCATCAGATCCCTGAATATATATCTAAATTTACAGCCTCCAAAGGGCATATGATGGCCTCTTAATAAAAGCCAAATTTCTCTCATTTTATTTAGGATTTTGTTGATACATTATGCACATAATGGCATATAACAACAAAGTTCTTTTACTCTTTTACTAATTTTTGTGTATCCACATCTGATTCACACCACGTCTTGAATATATTGCTGCGCAGTACTCTTTAAAAAAATGAAAATATTTCATTGTATATTTGTTAAAGAATTTTTCACACGCCCAATGAAAGGATGCAGAATAACTCAGTTTTTATCCCTTTATGGAAGCCATTAAGAAATACATCTTTGACAGTTGTTAACCGTCTGTTATGTTGCAAGCAGGAAAATATTGGACCAGTTCACTGTATCTTTTTTTGCTTAATATTTACATTTATAAGTGAATCTATTTGAATAAAATATTTCACAATAGTGTAAAGCAGATTCCAATGTAAATATACACTAATTGTTAAGTCGTGAACAGTCATTTCAGATTGACACCATAAGATATCGGTGTGTCCAGCACATTAAATTGTACCGTTGACAGTTGAAAGAAATCATTTCCTGGAATGAAATTAAAGCATTTTTTTTTGTTTTAGAGCAGCCACAAATGCTTATATATGTAAAATAAGATAATTTATTATTTTAAAACTTTTATCTGGATGTTAATAAGGGTTGACTTGTGATCAAATCTAGGATTTAATCGCTTAACCAACATATATTTACATCCGGATTTAAATATGGCATGATTTATCATTACCATTATTTTCATACTGGACAGTCTTTAGTGTAAAATAAAAGATGAAACAATGACAAGAGATTAAATTCAGTAAGTATATATAAAAAACTTTAAAAACGATAAAAAAAAACATTTTCGTGCATTCTGATGTTTTTTTTTTTTTTATATTATCAATCTATTTACCTCTGACTGTATACAGCGGCTAAAAAGATATACATGTAGCATTACAAATCAACATGCTGACGTAACAAATAAAAATGTCTTAAAAAATGCAAATGCTTTTGTGCAACGCCAGATATTTGTCTAATAAATACAAGACATTTTCCTTTTGTATCGTTCGATGTGATATATGTAGGGACAAAGCAAAAAATAAGAAAAAAATGATCTCTTTTTTAAAAACACAAATTACACAAAAAACAAGCTGTGCTAGCTTACAAGATTTAGCTATTACCCGGTGAAACTTTTATTAACCATCTGGTATTTATTCCAACATTCATCATTTTCAATGATATTAAAAAATATATAGAAGTATTCAATTTGTTTTTAGATTCTTTTGGGGGGTCGATGGTTATACATATAATACAACATGCAGTGATGACTTCTTCAATAGAACATGTGACGTCACGACAGGAGAATGTACATCGGCGAGTCTAATTGATTAGGCCTAAAAATGTGTTTGTTTCCTGTAACCCGACCTACCCATTCAAATTATCCCCGGATGGATTTTTTTCTGACAAATGGCAAAAGTGCGTTATCAGCTGATTCCATTCATTTAGAAAAAGAATTAGCTTGTAGCTTAACTTGAGACATAAAATATGTCAGCCTACTTTAGATATACCTTAAATATAAAGAGTAATCATAATTGTAACAACAATTTCCCCCTACAACTTTCTGAGGTTCGCTTTCTGCCGCTAGGCATCCATTTTGGATGCCATGTTGGGTGTCCACTATAAATATGACACCTGGTATATTCAGTCCGGGGATGTTTGATCTCTCATAAGCAAAAAAAAAGGATATCCGACTTACCGATCCTTAATTTTTTGGGGAATGTTACAGGAAACAAACATATTTTTTTAAGACTTTAGAATTTAATATTATTTGTATAACATCATTTGGTCAGGTAAATAATGTACTTTATA
>NW_026919478.1:0-15795 GCF_032062105.1 Saccostrea cuccullata
AAAATCGGAGTGCAAATATCTTGAAAATCATACCGAAGTCCTGTGACAGCGCAGTTCCGCAAAATCGTTAGGCTATCCCATTTAATACTTGTTGTAATCTAAAATAATAAATCAGGAAATCTACATAATATATTTTTATTCAAGTGATTGCTGACATAGCACTGGAATGTTTTATATTATACATTTTTTTAATCAAATTATTTTTTAAAAAGTCTAATAGTAATTTTTAATCTATATCTAATAGAGCTAAACATTAAGGTTGATTAAAACTGAATATGGTCGTTTTTCTTTCACTCTTACATTCAGGTAACAAATTACACTAAGATAATAAAGAATAAAAATATCAAGAAGAAAAATTTTAAAAACATTGATGATCAGTATGAGTTGTTTACTGAAGTTATAATAATTTATGATTTTATGAAAAGGATCTAACAAAACTTGAGAGACGACAAAGACATGGCTTTAAGATTGCTCTGATGAGTGCTTTTAAGTCATATTCATGACTATACAAATTCCGTATTAAATCCAAATTGTTTTGTAGACGGATTATTTTCATTGCATACCTTCCTTTTTAAGGATGACCGAGAGGACTGCTTTCTGATCAGGGTAAATTGTTTGCTTGTTCCTTTTAACGTTCCTTCGAGTATTTATCCTTCTTATCTACTATTCAGATACCACACCTCTCGATGGAGGGCTGCAAATCTAGACCTGTTCTTCGTACTGACGACCTTTGAGCAGTATTTTTTTTTCTCGTATCAGCACCTTCATGTATTGCGAAACGGGTCTAACAATCTCATATGAAGAACCAGTCTTTACATCATACTGTGGGATCAAACCCGCTACAGAAGTAACTTCTTACACCACGACGTTAGACACGCTGTAACTAACTGGCGACCAGAAAAGACAGTAATATGCTTAGTTTTGCTTTGAGTAATGCTAATGAGTTAAACAAACTTAGAAATCTGGATTAATATGGCACCATAAAGGTGTAGTGGTTGAAACTTTAGAATTACGAAATTGATATAAGAAAATATATATCTTGTTAAATAAAACAGTTACCGACTTGGGTCAGTCGCAGCTCAATTTAATTAGATTGGTCGCGGCTAAGATCATATATTAAGAAGAATAAGGATCTGTTTGAAAAGTTTACTAATTTAAAGTAAATGATGTTGGGTAAAACAATAAATTTCCTTAGCTCCTGGCAACAAGACCAATTAATTACAGATTATTGAAAAGCTTACACGTCAGAAAAAAACTTTTTAACTTGACATCTATGTATTTCTATGTATAATACATATATAATAATTGAGATTGACATTTTTATCTTAAAAAAAGGAATGCAAGGTCTTACCTCTTCACAGAAATCATGTGTGAAGTTAAGATAAACAAGAGATGTTTTATTATTTAATTCTTCTGTAAAATCCTGCTGAATCCTCATTTGTCCTTTTGCTTGAACTTAAGACAGGAAGTAATAAGATGATAAGATTTTAAGTATTCATGTTGAAACTTTTCTGGTAATCCAAGGCAACATACCAGCATTGTTTGTTTAAAAACTTTATGATTATAAAATCAAATTATGCCGAGGGTATCAATCGCTGATTGAGATTCATATACGAATTTAAAATGTAATGATTAATAGAGAATAGGTAAAAACATTATTTAACATATTTATGCAAATGAGAATTAGATATTTCGTCAAGTCTATAAATCAGTTTTTCTTTTATATTCAAGTAATGAATTTCCAGGAATTTACGGACAATGTCTTAAAATTTGCTGCAGTATCATAGATTTTGACATGAGCAAACAGAAGATTGATGTATCATTAAGCACGCTGTTGAACCATTTGTCGTTCAAATTGACCATATTTTAGTGCCAACATTTCTGCTATTTATTTGAAAATTTCTTTCAAACAAAGGAATATGGAGATAACGAACAGTATTCAATATCAAAGTTCATAAAACAATACAAAATAAGAGCAGAGCAAACACGGACCTCCGAAATTTTAGAGGTGGGATTAGGTGCCATGGTGGAGTGAGCATCCCCTGTTGACCGGTCACATCCGCCGTGTGCTCATTGTCTTGATCGTAAAATAACGGAAAAATCCATCGTCAATTCAGTGTATAAATAATGGACTAACAATTGGTAACGTCAGTCAGCATTTGACTCAATGATAAATTGTATTTGCTGACAAGGTCATTACGAACTTACGAAATGATGACTTTAAACGAGACTGCTGATAATCTTGTTTCATCAACTTGCTTGTCAATGATTTACTTCGTTTTAGAATTTGTTCGTACGTAGAGCATGCTCTTGCGTATCGAATTAACTGAGATATATACACTCCGTATGCAGGTGATGAAGGTATATTGCTTGCATAAGTAAGGGAAGTTGACGATAGAAAAGTTAAAGTCGTCACGTTTTAGAGACAAAAATGTTAACATATATGAATATAATAGTATCTCAAAATTTATATAACCTACTAGTAAGTTAAAGGCACATGGTAAATATTCATTTTCATTTTATCAATTTTTTTTCAAATCCTTAATTAAATGAAAAGCAAAAAGCAGATATTTGCTATTAATTAAGATGTAGTTTAATGTATCTTTCCTACCCATTTCAAAGTGGTTTTGAGGAGTATCATCATGATAATGATTCCACTTCACCAAAGAAATGAAAAAGGCACCCCCTGCTCCAAGAACTATCAGGCAGCTTATGACGGTAATGAAAATAATTTGTGTTTTATATTTCGTATGCTTCTCAGTAGTTGTTGAATATTCATATCCCGATGATTTATAGTCTTGCTGGAGACCAAAACTTCCATAGCGAACGTCATGATGTAAGGATGCCTGTACCAAACAGAATAAACCTGATATGAAATATAGAAAGACATATACATGTAAATACATGTACATGAAATAAGATAATGACAAGATGGATTTTTTATGCAGTATTAAATTCAAACTGATTTAATCGACCTCTTTATAAAATCTTTTAATTAAATTTCACGTGTAGAACATATTAAACTTGAAAACTAATCAGACTTAAAATAACATGTTTTCATGTACATCTTATCATCACGCTGGTTGAAAACCATGTTATTTTAAATCAAACATATCTAATTTAATTATTTGAATGCGTAGTAATAATATTATAAGTTTACCTTTATTGATTACCAGAGAGAAAGCAAATGATGTAAAAAATAAACATAGTACAACAATAAGATACATGTTTGCAAAGATACTGCAAAGAAATATTTCGGATGAAATGGATGATTCTGTAAAAAAAAATCCCTGATAGAGTTAAATCAGAGTATATTGAAATAAGTGTAACTGAGAAACTGTTGAAATTCCGATGGACACTAAACCTTGCACGACGACTATATGTACAAAACCACAATAAGTACCGTCATAAAAGTTTTTGTTAGTCTGTTATCAGTTCGAAATTCTATATAATTTGCTGTTAGGACAATTAACCATCATACAGATAAAAAAAAACTGAGGAGTGTGTGCCTTTTCCCATATATTCACATAGAAAATAACAAATAGCAATACCCGAGCTGGAATATCCCTGCAAAATTTTTCATTCGTGATTTTGTTGATCCAATCTTTTTTGTAATCAACACTGTTGTTGTGCTCTTTAGAATCATTTTCCTTTTCCATGATATGGGAACAGGGGTAAGTGTGTTGTAATAAGAATCCAAAAATAGGTACAGTCCCTCGGGTATCTCTTGGAATATAGATAGTATTCATTTGCATTAACAATAAAAACCACTTCCAATGCATAAAAGACAAATATTTATTTATATATATAGTGAGTACCATAGATGAGGAACATAACAATTTATAACACACTATTCAAACGTGTACAAAAATATAAAAGAATTAAATTTAAAAAAACTGAACCTTTTTAGTATACAATGATACTTTATTTTGTAATGCCAATTCTCCATCATTTTTTTCTAATACTTTGATAATATGTAATTAAACTTTTTTATTATAAGATAATCTGATACTTTATATCATAATTTATGAAGATATCTATCATGATAAGGTGATGATTTCAACATAAAAATGATCTCAGTGAGGAATTTCATATGCATATACAGGTAATATCAAAGAATTCGTACCCTAGTATCATAAAGAAAAACTGTTATATATATTCACAGAAAAGCATCAGAATATAAAGCAGCATATCAGCTTATTAACAGGACCAGGAAAGAATTAAGTATCCGCATAACAAAAATATAAATTTATGCTGGCAAAAATGGTCATGGCCTATTTCAAACAGAAATTTTGATCTGTGATTTTAAAACAAATTGATGAAGGATATGGAGAATACGAACAGTATTCAATCTCAAAGTCCATAAAACAGTACAAAAGAGGAGCAGAGCAAACACGGACCTCCGGACATCAGTGGTGGGATCAGGTGCCATGGATGAGTGAGCATCCCCTGCTGACCTGTCACACCCACCCTGTGCTCCTTTTCATGATCAGGAAATAAAACTCAATTTCAATTATTAGTAAGGAATGCTTACTAGTTGGAAAATATTTGATTGGCCAGTGAAAATGAAAAAAGAATGTTGGCAAAGTTTAATAAAATCAATACAGAAAATATTTAATTTTAACTTTCACACAAATTTTAAAAGTTTTAGTTCTAATCTTATAGGGCATGGACACAGTTTCAACTGAATTTATTCAATTTAAACAATTTTAATGTTTACAATTCCTAACTAAAGCAATTCTATTGATCAGCAAAAATTTGAACATCATTTGTTGATTTACAAAGGGGATACGGGACTTAGAATTCTTCATAGTGTAAACAAGGCGCGTGCCTTGTTTTTGATTACATTTAGAAAATATCATTTTTATAACAAAACGAGATTCAGAAAATCATTAGAAAATGTCAAATTGTATTTAGAATTAACAATCTGCTTTGGACGAACACATATCAGCATGTTTAACCTATATAAACAAAAACATGGCACAAGCCTTGTTTACATAACAAAGGTTGGGAGCTTTAAATCTGTCTTGTATCTCGACAACTGAAATTCAAAATTTTGATGATCATCAGAAATACCTTAGTTAAGTTTTTGTAAACATAAAAATGAAATGAAATTTTTTAACAAATTTTTAGAGCCCCTTTAATTACAAATTAAATTTGTTATAACAGAAAATTCAACCCACGAAATTTATAATTTTACGTTAGATATAAAAGAAAATGAATGACTTTTAAAAATGACCAAACCATGGGTAATAAGGAAAATAGTGATAGCCTATGGATATTACCGATATGGAATCCGTTGTCTTAGGAGGCGTAAAGATGTATCTCCTGTCAACCAGTCCCAACCACCTCCACATCTCGTTTAAAGTCATCATTTCGTAAGTTCATTAGTTCAATGGTCGGTACAATGACCTTGTCAGCAAATACAATTTATCATAAAGTCATTTGCTGACTAACTTTTCTCATACTAACTATTAAGTCAATATATATACACACTGAATTGTCGACGGATTTTTTCGTAATTTTCCTATCATCACAAGGAGCACACTGCGGATGTGACCGGTCGACAGGGGATGCTAAATCCTCCATGGCACTTGATCTCACTTCTGATTTCAGGAGGTTCCTGTTAGCTACGCTCCAATTTTGTATTGTTTAATGGATTTTTGATCTTGATACTGTTCACAATCTCAATATTTTTCATTCACAGTTAGCTTCACGTATTAATCAGGTATTAATCAGGTAAACAAACCATTCTTTAAATATATTGAATAAAGAAGGTTTGAAATTGGTGTAAAACAGTCAAAATACAAAAAAAAATGTTAAAAGTATCTTTATGACGATCATAGATGTACACTATCACATCAGTTGCTAGATATTGAGGATATTTTGCTATTCGGGATGAAATTTATGGAGATAATGAACAGTATTTAAACTCAAAAGTCCATTATACAAATCAAAATATGGGAGCAGAGCAAACATGGACCTCCAAAACATCAGAGGTGGGATCAGGTGCCATGGAGGAGTGAGCATCTCCTGCCGACCAGTCACACCCACCGTGTGCTACTTCTCATGCTCGGGAAATAACGGATAAATCCGTCGACAATTCAATGTGTATATAATGGCCTAACGATAAGTATGAAAAAAAAACGTCAGTCAGCATTTGACTTCATAATAAATTGTGTTTCTGACAAGGCCATTTATCTACCATATAACTTTATGACTTTGTCAAATTTATGACTTTAAACGAGACTGCTGATATTCTTGTTTCAGCAACTTGTTTGTCAATAGTTTACCCTGTTAGGGAAATCGTTCGAACGGAGAGCATGCTCTCATGTATCGAATCAATTGAGAAATATTAATCCCGTATGCGGGTGATGAAGGTATATTACTGCATAAGTAAGGAAGTTGACTATTGTAAAGTTAAAGTTATCACGCTTATCATAAAGCTTGGTTGTCTGATTACCATTAACGTCTTTTTCAAGTAAAATATTTAAGTATCCAATGGATACGACAGACTCTGTGGTATCTTTTATTTCAATCTCACAGGGATATATCGCATCGACATAACAAGTGAAAAAACCATTGTTAATTGACAAAACGTCGTCGATATCTAAATGTCGAGTTGAAGCCCACATCAAATATTTTCTACTTTTCACGTAAAAGATACAAAAATAGATCTGCTTTATAACTGGGCGCAATTGGTACCCATTAAAATTCCAATAGATTGTTGGAAGAAAAAAAAAAGATTGTTGGTCTCCAAAAACCACATCAATATTGACAATCAGCAACTTCATAGTATTTGTGTACAATCAGAATGTTTTTTACATTCTTTTTCTTGGCAAAACAATTTTGCAAATAATCAATGACAAGGTAAGTAAATTTACGAGTTTCATTTTTTGAAAAAGCTGCTGTCAATGATATCAAAAAGTGTGGACTTTAATTTATTGTGGGGAATGGTTGTATATGAAGTTGAAAAGTCGTTGGTTTTTGTTCTGTTGATTTTTGATAATATTTTTAAAGTTTTCTAAAATTTCCATGGAATTTTCAAGTATCAACATTTGATTTATTTCACTTATCTCGAATATATAAATGTACAGTACTCCTTAAGTTCCTCCTTCACTATTGTTAAAATTTTAGTGAGGAGTAAAGAAACAGGTTTGGTAAAACATTTACTGGAACCAGCTATGTATCTTTGTAAGGGTTTTGTAAAGTTTTGGAATCCAAGATATGGTAATTCAATGTACTTTACACTCTTTTATTTTGGATGTTGTCAACAGAAATTATAAATCAAGTTGTCATTTAGTCTATTAAAGTTAAGTGCACACATGTTAAAACGTGTTTTACATGATAAACTCCATTCAAAGAATTCAAATATCGACAGAGCAGAATTATTTAACTTTTAAACGCTGAATGAAATTAGTAATGATAATAATCAATACTTCTGAATTTGATACATTTTTTTGATTTCATAATGGCATCGTTATTTGATCTTTTTTTTTTTTTTAAAAACTTGTATAAAGTTAAATGGAAAACTAAAGTAATCAATAATTATCCCTGGAAAAATTCAAGATTATTCACTTTGTCAGAAAGAATAAGCACCATACAGATGTCTGATGCATATGGAAGGAAACAAATTGACGGAAACATATTGCTATCGGTTCAAAGGAAGCTTCCGCGAGACGATACGACGTAGTTCAATACAGGAAATGTACTTTCAAAAGGCAAAAGCAAAGTCAAATATAAGAACCTATTTCTATTTTCATAATTTTTTTCAATTCTTTATTTCCCAGATCCCACTCATTAAAAATTGTTATATAAACTAATAAGCTGGCAGCTACCAGGGATTGGGCCCTGACTAAGCTCCATTACAAGTATAACATTGTAATTACATATAGCATTATACTATACAGAATGCTAAGATGATGTATTCAACCAAAGGCATCAAGATCACACTTTTTTTAACTAACAAATTCTGTATAATCATAAGAAAATTCATTGGTATTTTACAATATTGTATTAGTATATCAGTATGGTTAAGTAAATGCTTTAAAACAAAGCAAATAATGTAAAGGCTTTTCAACTTCTTAGTCACTCATTCAAAAGTCAGCATTTCATTAATTCTAAGTTTGATACTTCGATTTGTTTGCAAAACAGCTTTTGATACTTTTATTTGTTTGTAACCATTATTCCCCCTTATTAGCAGACCTATTTTTATATTCAGATGAAAAAGAATTTGTCCAAAATCTAGATCTTATATGTGAAAAAAGAAAACACTTCCTGCGCCCTTCAACTCGACATTTAGATTCTTAAGTCGATACGATATATACCACAGAATCTGACACATTTGTTTCATATATTTGGATATTTTACTTCAAAAAGACGTTTATTGATCGGATTTTAACAACCAAACTTTATGATAAACATAACAACGTAATAGGCATATTGCATGTTCCTGATTTATTGTAAATTTAAACCTAAAACGTTTCTTATAACCACAGTTTATAAATTTTGTGTTTTACTGTGGATAAACCGGCCTTGCTAAACAATTATTCACTAATTGTCTCAAATGCAAACCCTTGATTTAAAAATCCAAGTTCATTAAATAGCGGTTACGTTAATCTTACTAAAACACCTGAAATATACTGACATTTCTAGGTTATAGACGACCAAATCACTGATTTTAATATCCAACCTTATATTTTTTAACTGTCGGCAACAAAATACATCTGGAAAATCTCTACTGATAAGCATTGTAAAATAGCAGCAACGATAGGGCCATGACACTCACGGTTATAATACGATTTGATTTGTCCTCATATCATATGTATTAACCAATTTTATTCACAAATTAAACATTTCATAACGTTGTCTTCGTTTTTAACATTATATAAAATCGTTACCTCCTTTGTCTGTATACCCGGTATTCATCCATGCGCGGATCTAAATGAAGAGACTGGGATTTGCAGAATTTTAAATACCTATACTAAACTAAGTAAAAGTGACATTGGATCCCTCCTAGATGACACCGAAACCCTGGAATCTGTGTTTAGTTTGTATAAAAAGTCATGGTTTTATATGTATAGGAAAACACAATCATCGTCGCAAACCACGACCAAAATGCCCATACTCTCCCATTCTGGAGGAAAGAGCTGTATGCGGACTCCAGACCGTGTCTTGAGACGAAGGGGGAAACAATCCGAAACATGGGAAAGGAGATTATTTTGTTTATTAGGGGGGTTTGTTGTTGATTTGTTTTGTTTGTTTCCTTTTTTTTTTGCATGAAAAGAGATTTCTAAGTTGTATACTTTTTTGACTGGAAAAAAATTCTGGATCCGCGCCTGTTCATCTGTGGGCGTTTAAAGAGGTTTAAATAAAGCGGTTATAGATTTGGTAATTAATTTACAGTTTATCAAAACAAGTTCCGTCAAACGTCTTTGATTATGAATCTCGAATGAATTTCCAGTATGCATATCAATGTACACTACCCTAGAGTTTCTACTCAAGGGATAACACTAGACGATAAAAAACGTGTGAAGGTTCGTCGGCAAAAATTATATCCTTCCATATGTACAGCAAGTCCGAGGGATAATTTTAAACAAAATGTCCATACAATTACGCATGATAGGCAAAAAATACATGTATATACATGTACACATGGTAATGTTAATTACGCACAGCCCATGTGTTTCGAATGATCACACAAGTAGCAACCGCTTAATTAAACAACCTTCTGTTGCCTTTACTATAATTTCAACCCCCCCCTTAAAAAAACAAGAGGCCCACGGGCCTTATAGGTCACCTGAGTATTGTGCAACAACTTTCAAACAATTAAATTTGGTTCGTGTCTTTAACCAGAAGCCATGAAATTCACAATTCACAATTTTGAAAGAGGCACCATTGCTTATCATAATTAAAGACTTAGCATGCTCACTCTATTTGTAATACGTAATATCCAGAGGAAGATCAGAGTAACATAAGAGAAAATGCACTTCCTCTTTATAACCAGTTGTGCACCTCATCCCAAAGGAACCACTGAACCTGGGGCCACATATTTCAAAATTGTGCAAATTTTATCATAAAATGGTTGATTAATACCAAAGAGCAGATTTCAAAGCATTAATTTATTTTCAGACTTTGTACCCCCCCCCCCCCTCACCCCCAACCCAAGGGGGGGGGCATAAAAAAAACAATTTTGCTAGATGCAACTTTCTTCATCATAAATATATATACTTGGATCATTGGCATAAAACCCAGGAGCAAAGGAAAGATTTTCAAAGAATAAATGCATTTTCACTATAAAACCAATAGAGCCCCGCCCTAACACCAGAACCCCTGACCCTGGGGTCATAAAATTCACAATTTTGGAAGAGGCACTCTTGCTCATCATAACTATGTGCTTGGATAGTTTATTTAATACCCAGAAGTAGAGAAGAAGATCTTCAAAGAATTAATGCATTTTCACTATATAATCAATAGGGCCCCACCCTAACACCAGAACCCCTGACCCTGGGGCCACAAAATTCACAATTCTGAAAAAGGCACTCTTGATCAATATAACTATGTACTTAGTTAGTTTATTTAATACCCAGAAGTAGAGAAGAAGATTTTCAAAGAATAAATGCATTTTCACTATATAACCAATAAAGCCCCGCCCTAATACCAGAACCCCTGACCCTGGGGTCATAAAATTCACAATTTTGGAAGAGGCACTCTTGCTCATCATAACTATGTGCTTGGATAGTTTATTTAATACCCTGGAGCAGAGAAGAAGATTTTCAAAGAATTAATGCATTTTCACTACATAATCAATAGGGCCCCACCCTAACACCAGAACCCCTGACCCTGGGGCCACAAAATTCACAATTTTGGAAGAGGCACTCTTGCTCATCATATCTATGTACTTAGTTAGTTTATTTAATACCCAGAAGTAGAGAAGAAATTTTCAAAGAATAAATGCATTTTCACTATATAACCAATAGAGCCCCGCCCTAACACCAGAACCCTTGACCCTGGGGTCATAAAATTCACAATTTTGGTAGAAGCACTCTTTCTTATCATAACTATGTGCTTGCTTAGTTTATTTAATACCCAGGAGCAGAGAAGAAGATTTTCAAAGAATTAATGCATTTTCACTATATAATCTATATAGCCCCTCCTAGCACTAGAACCCCTGACCCTGGGGCCATGAATTTCACAATTTTGGTAGAGGACTCAATGCTCATTACATTCATGCCATCAGTTTGCCTGCTTGATGTCCAGGAGTAAAGAAGAAGATTTTTAAAGATTGCAATAATTTTAGTGGTTTTGGCCCCACCCCTCAGGCCCCAGGGGGGCGGGGACCATAAAATTCACAATTTTTGTTCCCCTTTACCCATAGATGCTGTATACCAAATTTGGTTGAAATTGGTTCAGCGGTTTCAGAGAAGAAGCTGAAAATGTTCAATTGTTAACACACGACGCACGACGCACGACACACGACACACGACGACGGACGAAAACGGATAGCAATAGGTCACCTGAGTTACTCGGGTGACCTAAAAAGATTGAACACTTAATATTCATTTTTTCCTGACTTTGCGGATTAATCAATATTGAGATACAGCTAATATTTACACCCTAAATAATTTCCCCCTATTTTATCTTGATGTATCATTTTAAAAAGTTGCTTTTGATTTAACAGGACAATATATTACAGTATTTAGACATTTTTTTTATCAAAGTAAAAACTAGCTAGCTACATGTATTAATCTCATGATTAAAAGCTTCTTAACAGTCCTATGATAAAATTTCCCAAATTCTTCGGTAGAGTTTATTTTAGCGGATCCTTCCAATAATGTAGATATAATTACCTTCATTTAAATAACGTTAACGTCATATCGTTAGCGTCATATCATGTGTCTAAATAACGTCAAAAGCCATGACGTTATACATGTACAATGCAGACTTTACTTGAAAACAATACCAATTTCAAACGACTATAAAAAGAAAACTAGAAAAGATATCATTAAAAAATAAATTATATTATAACCCACAAAGTCTAACCTAACAGAGAATAAAATGTTATTCATTTTGGTGACAGGGCATATTTTTGCACTTCGTGGTTTTAGCTCTTTGAAAGTACGGGCCTACCTTATGTATTTGTAAACATAAAAAATGGTATGAAAATTTTTGGCTGAAACTGTGTCCAGGCCCCTTTAAAAATTTCTTTGACAATAATGTTTTTCCTGAACTCCAACACATTAACATTTTACTCGATGCGGTAAGTTGTCATTTTTAGGACATTATCCATCTAAGATGTTAAGGAACTGGAAATCACTTCATAAGAATTTATTTCCATATTTTTCAAAATTAAGAATAAGTGCACATAGGTTGTATGTAGAAACAGTAGATCTTGTAAACCTGTCATTCCTTGAGAAAATAGATTTTGTTTCCATAGTAAAACTTTTAAAAAATCAACACTGTTTAATTGAATGCACTATGACAGAGAGACAGTGCCAACAAAGAATTGAATGGAAACGTTTTAATCTTGACGCAGTAATTGGAGTTAAATGACCTGCAGAGAAACTGTTATCATGATTCATGTAAGACAGTGGAGTTGTTCAATAAGATAAGGCATTTTTTACACTTTGACTTGCAAATGCAAGAAAAGAAAATAATCCAGCTTACCTTTGAAATTAAAGTTCTAGAAATTTACTTCATACTCCCTTTAATTTTCCGTCATTTTTCTTAAATATATAAAGCAATACAATGCAGCTGTGCCCAAAGTTAGAATAACGTTTTCTGTCCTTTTATTTAAGATATTATTTTTAATCGACATACTTTATCTTAGATGATAAAACCCTCTTGTCCTTTGACTGTATTTGTTATCATAAATTTATCACGCCCGTTTTCTAAAAATAAAAATCTAGTACAAGAACATACCAATTCTTTGATTTGACGGTATGGATTATTTGTCTTGTTTTTAATGAGATTAGACCCTTATATCAAAAGTATTTAGAATTTTTTATCAAGTATATTTTTGGAATACACCTTAACAAAAAATACTATAGTAAACTATAGTTAACTATAGTACCAAAGTTAAAACTTCGAACCTTTCCTTTACTGTGGTGAGAACTTTGGACCTTTGATTTACTTTAGTAATAACTTTGGAACTTTGATTTAACTATAGTTTACTAATTTTTTTTTTGTTAGGGATATACAAATGGCTGTATTTAAAATCAAAACCGAAAATGGGGGTCAATGCGCTTCTTTCGGCGCTACGGAGCATTTAATATGACCTTTCTGCATTGTTATTACGTCTTACACATAAATCAATTGGATAACTGCTAGGGTTTTGCTCAGTTTGACACAAGAAAACACAACTAATTGTTAAGGAATTGGAATGGTTATTTATCTAACAAATACAGGACAAAGTATTATGCAAAGAAAAACAAATAAATAGTTAACAATACAACAAACTAAAAAACAATACCAAAATTCAATAAAGGGAGTTGTGGCTTGTTAAACATTCCAAGAATGTCACAACTCTAGAAATAGAATATACATAGTCGTACACATGTACAAAGTATTGAGTCTACAATAAACCTAAAGTGATAATCAGGCAAATCGTATATACAAAAAGTGTCAAATAATGATTTGCAACAACCAAAAAAAAAAACTTCCAAATTACTTCGCATAGTCAGTCATTTGATTTTTTTGTTCTCAAAAAATTCCATTTTTCTAACATTAAAAAATCAGGAGGCAATGAAATCATTTGAAAGTAATGACATTTTTCCGAATTTTTCAGAAAATAAAATCAATAAAAATTAAAAATGGGTGTCTGTGATGTTATTTTTTTTAATATCACTAAAATACTGCTAATATTAAGCCTAAAATGGGCTACTTTTTCCCCTGCACTTTCAAAATATATTTGTTGTAGTTGTCCAATATGATGATCGATTTCATGACGGTTAATTGTCTGACGTCACGGCGTCAGACAGTACTAGATTTCAAGGTATCACACCGGTAATTGACCAATCAAAATGAACTTAGTCAAACGTAGGTCCATACATATAAAATTATTTTTCTTTTCTTTTGAGGCGTTTTTCTATTTTCTTCCAAGCCATTTTTACAACTTTGGTACCTGTGCCTAGTAAATTTTATGTACTTTGTGAATAAATAAAGGTTTTTGACAGGAACTATTTTTTTCAGGGCATAGGAGGCTACTTTCTGTGATGCACTCGTGTTTATAAACAAAGTGAAAACACGTGGATTTGAGGGTAGCCCTGTTTGCAGATGGAAAAAGTCCGAAAATGCCGTGTGGGTACCCTGTTTTTTGGTGTCAGCTAATGTGACAGGTAATGTTTAACACCTCCTGCTAAATATTTTTTCATGTAAACAAATACCTGATTTTTAACGATTTTTTATGCTATATAGAATTATATAGTGAAAACAATTACCGGTGTGATACCTTAACCAGGGCTTATTTATGCAGTCGTTCCATGAAATTGTTTAGATAGTTCGATGGTGGAAATTTCGATACATGCATAATCTCCAAAGACGCATGTAGTTCGTTCCAGGAGGAAATGAGCTTTTAATTACATTACTGAATGATCTTGTCTTTAGTATAATCCGTGCTTTCATCTTTGAACATGTCCGCTTCAGTACTCTAAAAAAATGCCTTATTATAATTTTATAAATCTCACTGTTTTGTGTTGTGTATCAAAGATTAAGTCATTTTACATGTTATGGTTAAATATTTGATTGCTTATTTTCAGTAAAATTATACCTTTACACTGCATTACTAGCCTAAACATCAGGCACGTGGTCAAATATTTTCTCTTAGTTGCCCTGCTCCCAGCATTGTAAAAACTGATAATACAGTGCCTGAGAAAAATGCAGCGAAAACAGAAAAAATGTCTTATTCAAGTTCGCTTTTAATTCTTTATTGTGTAAATAGATTTGTATGTTGGCTGAAGTGTTATACTTCACACCTATCCAACGATTATATTTTGGACGATATTACATTGTAAATTAGTTTGCATCTTCTTGTTTCTCTTCTTGTTAAAACGAATTCTAAAATTTGTAATAACGAATTAAATTCGTTTAAACAAATTCTAAAATTTGTTATAACGAATTAAATATGTTTAATCAAATTCGACTATTGGGGCCTTTAGAAAGGTATTTGTGAATTTTTGTGAATTTTTTATAACAAATTCAACAAATTCGTTATAACGATTTTAATTTGTTATAACAAATTTTAGAAACCGTTTGAACGAAATTAATTCATTATTACAATGTTTTGAACCTCTTTATGACGAATTTAGGATATCTGTTATAACAGATTTATTTCGTTATAACGAATTACAAGATATTTTGTTACAGAAAAACTCGAATATTGCGAATTCACGGATATTGCGAAGTTATCTTCAAGTTTGATCCTTAGTTATATAAATTTAACAAATTCTTATACGGATATAACTAAGTTATTTCATAGGTCCCAGTGACTTCGTTATAACCAAGTTTTACTATATAATTAATTAAATTCTTTTTTACAAATTCGACAATTCGTTATATCGAATTCAAAAATATTGTTTGATAGGTTCCGTAGAGATGTGACTCTTCATAAATTTTATTTAAATTGGGTTTTTAATTAGTTCTCCTTTACCGGAAGTGAGCTATTTATTCACGGAAGTAAATGAAAGTATTTTGAAAATTTGACATATTCTACATTATATCTTTATTAATAATGACAAGTAATTCAGAGTTGTCTAGATTTCAAATTAGCAATAGCTGATTATTTCATAAACTGGGGAA
>NW_026919479.1:0-15976 GCF_032062105.1 Saccostrea cuccullata
GGCAATCAATTTTCGTTTTCGTAAAAAGGAACCATATGTATATTGAATTTTATGAGATTATTACTCAGACACGTAAGAAAAATTTAAACGTCAGTGAGTAAATTTCAAACAAATTGCAACATTATTTGGGTATAATGAGTTTAAAGATTTCCTGTGGCAGTTGTAAAGTTGTGCATCTTGTGATATCATTAAAAATGATACAATAATCTATACTTATAAATAAATGATTTTATCAACATAAACTCCAAACGCTTGTAACATAGTTCATGTCGTACTTTCTTCTTCTTCCAAAAAAAAAAAACACTAGGTATAAAGTGATATCCTTGAACTGTTTGGTTTTTTCTCCTAAATTTCATCAAAAATCTACTATTATTTATTCGCGACGTCTGCAATTTCAAAGACGCTTCATTTCAAAGAAAAAAGTTTCAATTCTATGAGAAAGTAACGCCTAATGTTAATTGCTTCTTTTATCCTTGATAGATGTAAATGGAAACAAGACCCTTAGTATGAAAGGAAAAAAATATAGTACAACTATCAAAAAAAATTTTTTGAAATTTTTCAATTTAAAAATAAGTCAATTAACGAGTACCCATAGTACAGAATGTATGAAACAGTACCACGGATATAAAAAAAGTTGCTTTATTAAGAAGAAAAGTCGTTGATTAAATTAATTTTAAAGTAAACAAATACAAATGTATTTTCTTTTTCTTCAACTAAACCAATCCCCGGATTTTGAAATATTTCTTCATGCTGCCAAAAAGCAATAATTAATTGTAAGTTCAAAGTTTATACTTCTTAGAATAAATCTGTAGCAGTAAAAAAAAAAATAAATTCCTCGTGCTTGCAAAGGATTTGAACTAGCAGTTCATCTTTGTCAGAACAATAGTTTATACATGTACAATTAAAAGTTTTAGCCACCCGAGCCGAAGGCTCAAGTGAGCTTTTCATCACATTTTGTCCGGCGTCGTCGTCTAGCTGTCTGTCTGTAAACTTTTCACATTTTCATTCTTCAAAAACCGCGGGGCCAATTTCAACCAAAGGAAATTCAAATGAAGGGCCACACCGTCTTTCAAGGGAAGATAAATTTGGAATTAGTGAAAAAATAATTATATCTTTTAAAAATCTTCTTCTCAAGAACCTACTTGGCCAGGAAAGATGAAAACTCATGTTGAATCATCCTCAGGTAGTGTAGATTCAAGTTTATTCAAATCATGACCCCGAGGGGTAGGGTAGGGCCGCAATATAATGAACGTTCAATTTTTATATAGGAATACATAGGTAAATTTTTTTCAAACTCTTCTTTTCAAGAAAAACAAAGCCATGATTAGTCATATTTATATGGAAGCATCCGCAGGTAAACGTTTCAATTTTTCAAATATCCCCCCCGGGGAAAGGATAGGACCAAAATGGACGACTGGGTTTTACATAGGAATATAAAAAAAAATGTTTAAAAATCTTAATCTCAAGAATAACAATGCTATGCGTGGTCATTTTTGGGAAGCAACCTCGGGAGTAGGGTTTCAAGTTTTTTTAACATGACCCCCGGGGGGGGGAGGCTACAATGGTTTCCAAGTTTTTCATAGGAATATGTAGAAAAACTCTTTTAAAATATCTTTTCTAAGAAAAAAAAGATGACTGATCGTTTAGGGAAGCAACCTCAGGCTGTATATTCAAATTTTTCAAAACATGACCCCCCGGGGGGTGGGGTGGGGTCACAATGGACAATTTTTCATATAGGAATATATGGGAAAAATCTTTTGATAAAGAAAAAGCCATTATCCCACATTGTGGCCCCACCCTATCCCCGAGGGTCATGATGTAAACAAGCTTGAATCTACACTACCAGTGGATGCTTCCATATAACATGACCAATCATGGAATTGCTTTTTTGAGAAGAATTTTTTTTTAAAAAATTTTTTTTTTATTGTTATCCTATGTTAAACATTGCTACCCAACTGTGGCCCCACCATACCCCCGGGGTTGATTTTAACAAACTTAATCCACCTACCGAAAATGCTTCCACAGGAGTTTTATCTTTCCTGGCCTTTTGGTTCTTGAAAGTTTTTAAATAGTTTTTCTATGTATTCCTGTGTTTAAAATTGATCACCCATTGTGGCCCTACCCTACCCCGGGGGTTAAATTTAACAAACTAAATTACACTACGTGAGGAGTTCCACAAAAGTTTAATATTTCCTGGCTAAGTGGTTCTTGAGAAGAATTTTTAAAAAATGCCATCAATATTTCACTAATTCATAATTATCTCCCCTTGGAAACAGCATGGCCTTTCATTTAACAAACTTAAATCCCCTTTCCAAAAATTTGTTGTGGCAAGTTTCGTTGAAATTGACCCAGTGATTCCGGAGAAGAGGATGAAAATGTGCAAAGATTACGACAACGTTAACGCCAACGACAGCAACAACACACACGACAGTCAATGGACATATTTTGATCAGATAAGCTTCTTAATTTTAGTTCAGGGGAGCTGAAAAGTTAATTAATTTCATGAAGAAGGATATAGAGATAACGAACAGCATTCAAAATCAAAGTCCATAAAACAATACAAAATAAGAACAGAGCAAACACGGACATCTAGAACATCAGCGGTGGGATCAGGTGCAATGGAGGAGTGAACATCCCCTTGCGACCGTTTATACCCGCCGTGTGCTTCTTGTCATGATCGGGAAATAGCGGAAAATCAGTCGTGAATTCATGCATAAAGAATGCACTAATAATAAGTTTGAAAAACATCAGTCAGCATTGACTCCCAATAATAAATTGTATTTGCTGACAAGGTCACTGTATCGACAATAGAACTTTCGAAATGATGACTCTAAACGAGACTGCTGAAATTCTTGTTCCATCAACTTGTTTGTCAATAATTTACTTCGTTTTAGAAATTGTCTGACGTAAAGCATGCTCTTGCTTATCGAATAACTGAGATATATACACTCCGTATGCAGGTGATGAAGGTGCTGCAAAAGTAAGGGAGGTTGACAAAAGAAAAGTTAAAGTCATCACGTTTATCATATAGCTTGCTTGTTATAAACAAAAGAAAAAGATTACAATTAGTTTTTAAAAAATTATGAATAATACAAATATCTGAAAAAAGTTTAAGGGTACTTACCACAAACAAAAAATGGATGCGCGGGTTGATATATATTTTTTGACTGATTTTGATTTGTTTTGATATAAAAAATAAATCCCTGAAACATAAAGAAATCGTAGGTTTTCCTTGGTGCTTAGATTTGAGATTTTATTTTGCCTTTATATAAATTCCCAAAAAATTTTGCACAATTTTTTAACTTTATGACAAAATCTTATAAAATTCTTCCACTCTACTTTGTAAACATTATTCAGGTTGTCAATTTAAATGTAAATCTATGAGAAATAATACTGATTTCTGAAAAAAGTTTGTTTGTGTTATTTATCCTTAATACACAGAGCCCTAGAAATTCCAGAGGTAGGATCTACTTATAAGTTTAGTTAGTTATTTTTCTTCAAATATTGGGTTTGTCTGAATTTTGAATAAGTATGTGTTTCTAACTGGCTTTGTGGGATATGTAGATATTTCAGACGTCTATCTCTATGAACACTACTACATAAATGAATACTCTTCCATTCATCCTTTTAATTTTTAGCTCACCTGAGAAGGCTCTGGTAAACTTATCTGATCATATTTTGTCGGATTGACCGTCTGCAAATTTTTCACATTTTCATCTTTTCCAGACCAACCTGGCCAATTTCAACCAAACTTGGTACAGATTATCCTTGGCTTAAAGACGTACAACACACAGGGGGAGATAACTCTTGCGGATTTCAATTGAACGTTTGACGTGACATCAAATTTAACATTAGTAATAAAGCGTCATGATGACGAATACTACGATCCCGATGTATCAATCATAAAAAAAAAATGGAATATGGGGCTTGATTGTGATTATGAGTACCATACACAGTCCATGATTATTTTTTTTTAATTAAACCGGTTTAACTCCGTAAAAGTAAGACCCAAAAGATCATCCCTTTATGTTTATTTCATTTCATACACAATGAATGGTGTTCTTGATCAAAGTGCAGCATTTTCCCCCCTGAAAATTTAATTTTAGCCTTCATTGCCTAAATAATTCTCATTATGTACAATCGGCTTCATAACATTCCCATTAATTGTCTATATTATAATTTGTACATTCACGATATAAATATTGTTTTGTTCTTCTTTAATTAAAAAAAACAACAACAACAATAAGCAAACAAAAACTTTTCACAACATCGATGTCGTTCTCAGAGTCTTACTGATCAAAGAGGAACAACTCTGAAAATGTGGGGTTGTTTTCCTCCCTTTATTCACTGTTTTCCGCATACATGTATAGAATCAGATACATTTACAGCAAGACCTGATAAATCCGAGAATTGGATACTATAGACCTAATACACACAATATAAGTATAGAAATTGGAAAGGAATTGTTCACTAGTACTGTAATTATCAGAAATTGTGAATATGCAGCAAATCGTTTGACTTTCTGTCACTGTCAACAACGACGGTTCGCATTTCCTCGATTCAAAAACAAAACGTATAGGATATACGTGTACGCATGAATTAATAAAAATCAAAATAGATGAAGAATTTAATGTTTGATATATTGAAGTTAATGTGGACAAATACGGAATTTTCATTTTATTTTATCTTTAGAAGCATGCAAACAATATATATTGTGAGGGGTGTACATGCATATGTTTTGATGTATCCCCGCGGCCACACACTGTATTGTTTGAAATAATGACATGTAAGAAACTATAATTATTTCATTTATATCACAGGAGAGTTGAACATACACTGTTGTCCTTTTTAAATAAATAAAATGAAAATTAAAGAAATAAATCAAAATTCAACATGTTCAACATAAGTTGAATTCGTATCCAGGTATCATGTGATATTGAATGCATAACACACACATGTATGGACTAAACACTTGGACATAAAATCCTTTAGTAAATTTTCTTGATACATAAAAATCCAGTAGTGAATATGAATTCTGCATTCATGAATTAACAAACTAGCGTGTACCTCAGGGACGAAATATATCTGCACTGTAACCGACGTTTTATCAAACACTAATGGTCTGCGACCAAGGGAAGGGGTGGGGGTGGAAGGGGTTATTCAAAATTTGCCTAAAAACATCATTTGAATACGCTTTACATATGAGAACTCTGATATATGTAAGTTAATAATATTTTTAAAGCAAAAGCAGTATTCCATTTTGATTTTTTTTTAAATGTGTATTAGTAGATTCATAGCATATAGTAATCGACCCAAGTCTAAAAAACGCGCAGGAACGTGATTTAGGGAAAAGGGGGAGGGGGGTAATTTTCCACTAACATTAAATCAAAACTGGTCGTACAAAAATTATACAAATAATTACAAAGATTATTTTTACTACCAGCTACCTAAAGAAAGTTTTTTACCAAAATCAAACGACAGGTTTTTTCACAAAAAAATTCTGAAATTGAAAAATACGCATTTTTTTAAGGCTTAGGTAATTCCTAGTTTTTCAGTTTAAGGTCTTTAACATTTTTTTTGATAATATGTATATCAAAAAGAGTACTATATTTTTGTGTTAAATGGTCAAAAGAATAGGTTAATGAAATTTGAAAGTTAAAGCTAACCTGGCTTTTTTGAAAATCAAGGTTTAACTAGTTCATTGATTATGAATTTTCTCTCCTCGTAATCAACTAAAGGGGGTTAACTTTTGGAATTTCCTGTCCAAAAACCACTCTCGATTTTGTCCAAAATGTGCATACACACAGTAGATATAGTCATGTTTTACATATACAAAAATAGAGAAAATTAAACGACAGGAATTTTTGTGGGTGGGTGTGTTGTACATCCTTAAGGGAAATTTGTTTTAATGGATGGCAACGTCATCTTTCAAGTGCAGATTATTACAAAGTAGAAAATTACAAGCGTCTTCAAAAAATTGTCTTCTTAAGAACCACTGTGCTAGAAAACATGAAACCTGTTTGGATTCATCATCATGCAGTCTAAATTCACTTTCTTCAAGTAACGACCCATGGAAAAGGCATGAGCGAAATTTGACGAATACATTTTTATAAGGAATACATATAAACAATTTCTAAAACGAGGTAAATTATTGATGAAACAAGAATATCAGCAGCTTTGTTTAAAGTCATCATTTCGGAAGTTCTATGGTCGATACAATGGCCTTGTCAGCAATTACAGTTTATCATTGAGTCAAATGCTGAATGACTTTTTCACACTTTTTGTTAGTCCATTATTATCCCCCCTTTTTCAGAATCTTTATTACATATCGATCCATATTTTGGGTTTCAGAGCAGAACATTGACACTGTCATTTTTTTCTTTAATATCGAAGGATACCCATCTCTTATCCACAACTCCTCCTATACCACTGAATAAAATTTAATGATAGTTTTACAGATTATTTATTACACCGCTTGAAAAGCGGGAGGGTATATAGTAATCGAGATGTCCGTCCGTCTGTTACGCTTAGGGGTACCTATCTCTAATCCGCAACTCCTCTCATACCACGAAATGAAATTAAATGAGACTTTCACAGAATGTTTGGTACACAGTGCCATTGTGACATGCTGCCATATTTTGGGTTTCCCATAGCAAAACATGGACACTGCCATTATATTCATATGGAGGAGAAGGTATCATTTAGTGAGCTCTTTCCTCACAGTGCCTCTACTTCATACACTGTATTGACGACAGATTTTTCTTTTATTTCCCAATCATGACAAGGAGCACAGGGCGGGTGTGACCGGGGGATGATCACTCCTCCATGGCACCTGATCCCACCTCTGATGTTTTGGGGGTCTGCACTGCTCCTATTTTGTATTGTTTTATGAACTTTTGATCCTGAATGCTGTTTGTTATCTCCTTATGTTTCAAAGAAAACACCTTTGAAAATCTTTGCAAGAGAGCAAAGCCATTATTGGTCATATTCATATATGAAAGCATTCCTGGGTAGTCTAGTTTTAAATTTATTCAAATCACGACCCCGGATGTAGGCTTGGTTCTCAATGGGCGATCAAAATAAAACATATAAATGCAAAGGAAAAATCTTTAAAAGCATACTTGTACAAATTTATTAGTCATAGATGTATATGGAAGCATTCTAAGGTAGTGTAGATACACATATATTCAAATCATGGCCCCAAGGGGTAGAATGGAGCCACATTTGGGGAAAAAAAATTTTAAAAAGGAATTGATATGAAAAAAAAATCTTGAAGACTCTTCTTTTTAAGAGGAGCAAAGCTATGATTGTACAAATCAATATGGAAGCATCCACAGGTCATGTAAGTTCTAATTTGTTCAAATCGTGACCCGTCTCCTCCTTAACGAAGTGTAGAGGGAGCATAACAGGTGGTCCTAGATATACAACGGAATTTTAAGGAAATATCAATAAAATATTTCTTCTCAAGAACAGCAAAAGTCAAATTATTTCAGAAGCCTATTCAGGTAGTGTTGATTCATGTTTGTTACACTTTTCCTGTTATAAAATGGTACATGTCATAGAAATAGTTATAGTTTTAAATTTTCTCTCGTCTTATTATGAAAAAATAAGACATTTGACACTCTTAATTGTTGTTCATTCAAAAAAGAAGTAAATTACAATAATCGTTCTTAGAAATCTGAATGCTTAGGATAAAGTCCTGCTGAGCAACTTTTATGAATATGCACTTTTATTTAATATTGAAATAACATGTATCGATAAACATTGCTGCGAATGAAATTGTTTTTACCAGGAAGAGGATGGGGAACAGAATTTTAATATAAGAGGCTAATTAAGCTTAAAGCTTAAAGTTAAGATCTAGTAAATGAAAGTTTTCCTACAGATTTATCAAATGTGAGAAATAAATTCCTTTAATAATGCTTTATAGCTTTAGCTCGGCCAAATAAGGTGCTTCGTATCGGGTTATATTTCGTAGGTAAACAAGATGAAAAACTATATTTAAACTGTCATTTTCAATGAAGAATAAAGAAAACCAGACATGTATGGGTTTTTTCATATTCGACATGTATAAATGTATCCAGATTGCCTACAGTCTCTCAGAAAATGGTATACTTTGTATGCTCTTAGTCTCTTCTTAAAGATAATATAAAATTTAATGTAGGTATCGGGATTACTTTTCATATTATTTCAAATTGAATGCCATGAAAATACCCTATTTTCTACATAATTCTGCTAAAACTGTAAAGTACCGGAAAAAAAAAGGATGAAATTAAGTTTGGCGTCATAATGAATCTAGCATCAAAATATTCACTTACAGATCTTGACCTTAAAAAGGAAATGGAAAAATAAGAATATTTAACTTAATCGATTTTATTTGTGAAAGCAGAAGTCTCTGTCGAGACTGTAGCTGTTCTGGTTTGTACTTATAATAAAGGAAGAGTAAAGGTAGCAGTTTGGACTTAAAACTTTACAAAAGCAACAAAGAGAATAAATGATCCTTGATTAAGTCTCTTTTTGTGGCAAGATTGCAATAAGACTACAACTGTAGGAGTAGCTTTTAATAGAATTTTACAGATTTTTAGCTCACCTAGCCGAAGGCTCAAATGAGCTTTTCTGATCAAAATTTGTCCGTTGTCTGTCGTTGTCGTTGTTGTTGTCGTAAACTTTTCACAATTTAATAATCTTCTCAAGAAACACAGGGCCAAATTCAACCAAACATGGCACAAAGTATCCATGGGTGAAGGGGATTCAAGTTTTTTAAAATGAAGGGCCACGCCCATTTTCCCAAAGGGGGGATAATCATGAATTTGTTAAAAAATAATGGCATTTTTAAAAAATCTTCTTCTCCAGAACCACTGGGCCAGGAAAGATGAAACTCATGTGGAATCATCCTCAGGTAGTGTAGATTCAAGTTTGTTCAAATCATGACCCCCGGGGCAAGGGTGGGGCCAAAATGGCCGACCCAAGTTTTACATAGGAATATATAGGAAAAATCTTTAAAAATCTTCTTCTCCAGAACCACTGGGCCAGGAAAGATGAAACTCATGTGGAATCATCCTCAGGTAGTGTAGATTCAAGTTTGTTCAAATCATGACCCCCGGGGCAAGGGTGGGGCCAAAATGGCCGACCCAAGTTTTACATAGGAATATATAAGAAAAATCTTTAAATATCTTCTTCTCCAGAACCACTGGGCCAGGAAAGATGAAACTCATGTGGAAGCATCCTCAGGTAATGTAGATTCAAGTTTGTTCAAATCATGACCCCTGGGGCAAGGGTGGGGCCAAAATGGCCGACCCAAGTTTTACATAGGAATATATAAGAAAAATCTTTAAAAATCTTCTTCTCCAGAACCACTGGGCCAGGAAAGATGAAACTCATGTGGAAGCATCCTCAGGTAATGTAGATTCAAGTTTGTTCAAATTATGACCCCCGGGGCAAGGGTGGGGCCAAAATGGCCGACCCAAGTTTTACATAGGTATATATAGGAAAAATCTTTAAAAATCTTCTTCTCCAGAACCACTGGGCCAGGAAAGATGAAACTCATGTGGAAGCATCCTCAGGTAGTGTAGATTCAAGTTTGTTCAAATCATGACCCCCCGGGGAAGGGTGGGCCAAATGGCACCCAAGTTTTACATAGGAATATATAAGAAAAATCTTTAAAAATCTTCTTCTCCAGACACTGGGCCAGGAAAGATGGAACTCATGTGGAATCATCCTCAGGTAGTGTAGATTCAAGTTTGTTCAAATCATAACCCCCGGGGCAAGGGTGGGGCCAAAATGGCCGACCCAAGTTTTACATAGGAATGTATAAGAAAAATCAAAAATCTTCTTCTCCAGAACCGATGGGCCAGGAAAGATGAAACTCATGTGGAATCATCCTCAGGTAGTGTAGATTCAAGTTTGTTCAAATCATAACCCCCGGGGGGAAGTGTGGGGCCAAAATGGCCGACCCAAGTTTACATAGGGATATACAAGGAAACCTTTTAAAATCTTCTTTTCAAGTACTTCAAAGCTATGATTAGTGATATTTATATGGAATCATCCTAGGTAGTGTAGATTCTAATTTGTTCAAATGATGGACGCCTGGAGGGGGGATAAATTCAAGCCCGATGTGCTCAGGTGAGCGCTGTGGCCCCTGGGCCTCTTGTTCAATTTAAATTACTATGGCAACATCAATCATCAAAATCAAAAACATAAAACTGATTATGTATCTTAGTGTAGTCTACTTGTTTGCCAAGTAATATTGAAATCAGACCAAAACTGTAGGAGGAGTATCGTTTTGAAAGAATTTCACAGAAATTTCTATTTTTAGTAACCACGGCAACACCGTTCATTGAAATCAAAAACCGATACACAGAATTATGTATCTTAGTGTAGTCTACTTGTGTGCTAAGTTACATATGAAATCAGACCAAAACTGCAGGAGGAGTAGCATTTTGAATGTTTTTCAAAGAAATTTCTATTTTTGGTAACCATGGCAACACCGCTCATCGAAATCGACGATCGAGTGCCAAGTTATTTTGAAATCAGACCAAAACTGTAGGAGGAGTAGCATTTTGAAAAATTGTTTACAGACAGACGGACAGACAGACAGACACACACACGGACGCATTACTATCGCATAAGACTCTTCTGGTCTCTGACCAGTTGAGCTAAAAACAAGGTATGATTTCTATATAAATCTGGCCCTGTATTTCTCTAAAATATAGAAGTGATGTAAGAATTCAAAATTATCCTTATTGAAATTACACGCAGTTAATACCTTCAAATGACTTTTACATTATGACCTCCCAAATGCTAATAGTGACGTCATGGACTGGTACGTTTTCTCTGTATTTTCTTAAAAAGTTGTAGAAGAAATCAATTTTCAGTGAAATATTCAATCAGAAAACATACAGCAATGCATCGCCAACAAAGATTTTCAAACCATTGTACACAATATATCGAAAAACGGACGTGGGCGGCGGCTGTGGACACTATTTTCTAAATGCAAATGACCACAGAAATGAGTGATTTTGAGGTTTTTTTTACATTAATCTGAGAGATATATTAAATTAATAATGTCATATTTCAAGAATGATTCTCCCTCATGCCATATTCTTTAATAATTAATATTTTGAAATATTCCATTTAAGACGAATTTCTAACTTTGGTCAAACGTCAAGGTCAAGGACAAAGTGTAAAAAAAAAATCATTGCTTGTTCGAAGACAAATTTTCACAGGTAATGCATATGTTGAAAATGTAATATCTATCTCTTCTCAATAAAAAGTTAAAAAGGAAATATAAAACTTTAGAAAAGTAGGTCAATCTTCAAGGCCAAAGTGACTAGATCAAACTCCATAGTATATTTTGAAAGGTCTTGTCACAGGTAAAACACTTGTATAATATGAAAGCTCTTTATTTTCTTTTTCCATATTAACACAGGTTTTTAGGAAAGATGAACCAACGGACATTAAATAAAAGTGAATATAAAATTATCTTGTTTGTTATCAATACAACGTGTAACATAAATATATCCTAAAAAATCTCAATATTTGTGGCAATACTGTATTTGTGATAATCGCATCAGTCATTCATATCTGTCGTGGAGTGAAATATATTATTCAATGAATTGAAAAACACGATTATTTAGTTAGATAAAGATATGTCAAGTGTATTTGAGTATATATATTTGAATCCATAAAAATGTTACAAGTCTTTATTTATTAAGTTTTAAATAAAATTATAGGTTAAGTGGCTTGTAGAAACCTACGTGTATGAAATATAGAAGGGAAACACCTTTTCTTCTGGGAATAAAAAGTATCTTAGATTAGAAAGTATATCATTGTTTTGAAAAATACAAAGAAATCCATATGCTCTCAAATGCATTTTATAATGCGTGTGATGAACAGTTGTCAACTTACACGAATGCTTTTGAAAAAACTAGGTGAAATGTTTGTTCAATTACGATTGAAAGTATCAAAAGGATTTCTATGTACATACATAGTGTTTATGAAGAGGAATCTCTTGAATTCCTGGCATTTAGGTGAAATCTGCACCTTTTGTGAAGACTACTATTCCTATATCTCAAGTAGTCATTTAGAAAGTGATATAATTTTCCTTTAAAAGTCTCAAGGCAAATATAAATAAAATATTTATATCTTCTATACAAACACACTCAATACTGTACAAAAAGTTTGTGTTATTTTTAGATTTGATAAATTAATCATATTTGTTGAAAGTGATATATATTTTATCATTGTATCATGTAACATATGTCACTATAATAAATGCACATTCACTATAATAAATCATTTACTTATTTTTAGTTTAAAACAATTATTATTTCATATATCAAGTTTAAGTACAGGACACATTTATTGATTATCTATATGTACATAGCTATACAACAGAAACTGAAGAAGTAAAATGCAGTTCATTTATTTAACATTTCTTCTTATCTATCCAACACTTCAGTTCAATTCAGGAATGATATTTTTATGCACACTACAACATGAAAGAAATTCCCATGAATGTAAGTTTATTTTTATTGTATTTATTGAAATAAATGCTTTTGTTTTTGATAGAAAAATATAGGTGTCTTTGATTCAATATGTTTAATGTTCCAAGGTGTTCGGAATGTACCGTTTTAAGATATATATTAATGTGATGCGTAAAAAATCGACATCATAATATTCGCGATGGTGCAATGTTAGCCGAAAAGACAAACCCTGATCGTCCACAATGTGAAAATAAAACCATTGCATTTTATAACACTTTATAAAATAGTAGTACTGAAATGCATATATTTAAAAGCCACTGGATTTTTTTTTTAAATGTATATAGCAGGTACGTAAAATGCGGGGGCCAAAAGGAGGCATTAACTTTTTTCTGATTTCATATTTTTGCTATCGATGATGGTTAAGTTTTCATTTATATGTCCGTTTCCCCACCCCATTTTTGTGCTGTAAGGTCGAATACTATCAAGTTCAGGGATTAAGACAGTTAAAATAATAGACTTATTTTGTTTGTCAGATTATTTTTGGGAAGCTGGTCCCCCTCACGCTTTGGTCAATATCGTAATTTTAAAAAAAAATCCCAGAAGCTGTTAAAATAATACCCAACTCTTCTTGGTGTAGGTTGAAATTAAGATGAAAACAAAAACTATCATATGGTTTCTAATGCATTTATGCACAAAAAAGTTTTTATAACAAAGTTTCGTCCATCTTCAGAAACATTAATCCAAGTCCATTTACAAATGGTTAGATCTGTTAAACAGAGAGAAAGAAATCACAATTATTTTGTCTTCTAAGGTACACTTATACATGTAGTACATCAATTAGGCGTTTTGCTTACAATGAAATATACAACAAATTGTATCTTTAATAGGAAAGAATCAAAATATTCCACACTCTTTGGACTATGTCCTTCCTCTTGCAACAATTTTATTTGCTGAAATGCAAAGAGCAAGTCAAGAGATCATTTTCTAATAATAATTTTCTAGAGTTAGTGCCAAAGATAACTAAGCTTTTTTGGAAAAGTTATAATCTTTTTCGTTTAAAGGATCATACTAGTTTTAGTCATTATTTACCATCCACATTCGCTCTGGTAATAATTATGTCCCTATCTTTGTACCTCCTATCTTCCACTAGAAAAGACAATAAAATACAATATTAAAATTCTAAAGCTTTCTTTCAAATTATCTTTGTTTGCCCTCTCCGGTCCAGGATATCTTTTCTAAAATGGTCGCTTAGTGAGATATTTTTTATTATCAGTAAATTCAGATCAGGGCTTAATTTTAAGAATAGTAAAAAGATGATCGTATTTAAATAATTCAATTTTTGATGCCATGAGAGGTTTTGAATGACATTTTGTCGAGAGAGGGCAAACAAACCATTTTTAAAGATTATTTCAATTTTACAGTTACTTTTTCAAATTTTAAATGTTGTCTTACACATGTCTTTTAATACAAAAGATACAAAATAAGTGACATCTTTCATCTTTTTTATTGACGAGATGAATTTATTTCATAAACAGCATCAAATATACATTGAACTGCTCTTTAATACCTGAAGAAATTTTAAACAAAAATTAAATTAACAATATATAACGTATTATGAAGGAAATTGCTTGTCAAAAAATGAGGTCCTAAATTATAATGAAAAATAAAGCAACGCTTAAAACGCCCACCCCAAGATTAAATGAAATGAGAGCGTTATTTGGAAGTTAATTTAAAAGAAGGGGGATTAGCCTCTAAAAAATGAACAGTACAGAACTAAGACTGCCAAGCTTTTTCTGAATATACTTTGCCTTCAGGCTGTCTTTTTTTTCAAAAAAGATGTCCAGAATGTTATATGTTATCTGATGCATGATCAATTTACATCTACAATGATGACGATATCCTGAAACCAAAGGACTTCGTTTTTATAAGTTTGATAGTAGAATATTTCATTTTAAGAGGATTATTTATGTTTTTATTTTTAGGTTCAACTATGATGGTAAATCACTTATTTTAGGAATTTTTTTTTTAATTTTGAAAGATGCTTTCACATCAAATCTTGTACTTCTTATGCTGCCAAATGGTCGGAAATTAGATATTGATTATTACCGATGCTTTACCATGAAATATGAAGCTTAAGATAACGAATAGTAACAAAGTTAAGAAATTCATGAAAACAATACTAATTGGGGGAAATCATACACAGATCTATTACAACATAAGATGTTCGATTAGGTGCCATGAAGGAGTAAACATTCCATGTCTAGAATTTACGTCTTACGTATTCTACTTGTCATGACCGTGTAAAAGAAAGGATTAGTGGGATAATAATAGCATTAAAACTGGTTTTGAAGTATTAGTAAACATTTTGCTTAACAATATGTTTTTGCTGATAAAGTTATTGTATGATTTATAAAATTTGCAAAAGTTGACCTTAAAGTATTCCATCCCTAATTGCAACAGATTCAATGAAATTTAAAACATAACAGATGTATGTTTCGATAAAATACCCATTTATGGCTATTAGCATGTAAGGTTGGGATTTGTTTCAATTTATAACCATTAATTATGGTTATAGTTTTTAACTAATAAATCAATTTTAAATAACTCATCTGGTGAAGAATTTTTTTTCAATTGTCATTCTATTTGTAATGTTTCAATAAATCTTTTCGCCTTATTTGATATTAGATCTAGATCTATTTGATTGATGTAGTATTTAATTATATTCTTATTATTTGAAATTTATTTTAGGAATCACTTTTCCCAATAGACTTCAAAGAAATATTTCTTAATTAATTACTGCTTAGTTACTAGTAATTAAATTTTCGAAACTTTCTCTTGTCAAATCCTTTTCTACTATAAAATGCTTTTTTTATATATCAGATTTTTATGTACTTGGTGTATATTTAAGGAATTTGGTCCACTAAGGGTTGGGAACATTTCAATGAGATTGTTCGTATCCTTGCATCATCAATTATATTGTCAAAAGCTTGTCTTGTTCTAGATTTTTTATAAGTCGACCAATCTTTTGCTTGTCCATTAAGCCAGGAGAAGAAACGTTTATATACAAGTGATGCTGATACATTTCAACATAAACAAAGAAAGCTGACGATAGAAAAATTAAATCAATTACGTTTATGATTAGTGTTGATGTAAAGTTACCATTATAGTATTATATTATATGAAACAGATGTGTCATATTCTTTTGAATTGTTTTTTTTAGATCAAAGAGATGTATTAAATCATAATAAGATGAACACCATCGATATATCTATATAATTACAAAATTATGATTGTAGACTTGAAAGATACAGCAAGATACCTTTTGTTTTCATCCAAAATTTTAGGAAAAAATTCTTTCATCTAAACACAAAAACGGTATGTGAAATGTCAGGTTTCGTAATGTAATCTCTTGACATTTGCTTTCATCAAGACTTTCTGTCATGAAATCAATTAGTTTATGAACCAAAATTATGTAATAATATATGTTGTTTCCC